>NW_009600011.1:63304-126253 GCF_000690535.1 Cariama cristata
CCCCCCCCCCCCAGTAGAATTAGTACGACTAATTTTGCTCTGGTTTCACCTATTGCTAACGTGAATCAATATAATTAAAAATAAGAATACCATATTATGAGGCAATAACTGTTTAGGCTAAACTGGCCAGTAATGACCAGTCAGACCTTTACCAGTTGGCCTTTGCTGCTAGAAGGTTGAAAGAGCTGTAACTCACCAACCCGTACTTGCAAAAGGAGCATGTTCTAGAAAATATGATTTGAAATTTTTCATAGTTCTAAATGCTAAATTCTAGTGGAATATTATAGAATAGATTTATTTGCATGCCATGGAATAAACATCCTTACATCTAGTCTTGTCTCAGAGTGAGTCATTTTGCATTAGTGTCAAGAATTTGAGCTGTTGTTCTACTTTGCAGTTAATCATCAGAAAGAGACAGGATTGTCTCATGAATATGCATGATGGTATAGTTGTCCCTTCAACTTACTAGGCACCTAGTTTCTGTAATGAGATGTACAATATCTGCCATTTAAAACAGCTGAAAGGTCCCAAATGGGAACAAATGAGAAAGCATCTGGCTGTTTTGAATTCCAGCCCTGTTTTGTCAGAAAACTCTGTAATTGCTGAGTACTTGGCTCCTACTCTGCTCTATGAAGCATTCAGCTCTCAGGAGCCCCTGAGATGCATTACACAGTCCAGCAACATAGCTGTAGAACTCTCAAAATTCTTCCACTAGATGTAACAGCTTTTCAAAATATCTTGAGACTTGTATGCCCTTAACCAGGACCAAAGTTTGGGCTCCTAGAGCGTGCTCTCATCCTTAGTTTTGCTGATCAGCCTCCACTGTACCTTTTGTCCCTGCAACCTAGACTTCACACATATTATTCACTGTGTGATGGTGGGACTAGAATGGATAAATGTGCTACCCATTGCTCTAAGAAAGCAGTCTGGCTGAATCTTAAATCACTACGCGGGATGGAGGTTAACGGTCAGATGGACATTCCTCTAAGAGGTTTCCTACCTGCTCTGTTAATTTCTAAAATTTCTTCTTGGGCCAGTGGGCAAGTGTCGCTCTGAGTACTGTGGTGTGGAGAGTTTACGACAGATTTACAATAATTGGGGGATCCCAGCTGGGGTGGCCTCGGGATATGCTTCTTTTTTTTCTTTGGTAGCTTCTGCTTAGCCATAGCTAAGGAGTAATACATTCCGAAATTGTTCACAATGACAGGGACAGGCATGGCAATGGTCAGCACACCAGCGAGAGCACAGAGGGCCCCCACCAGCATGCCTGACCAAGTCTGAGGATACATGTCTCCGTAGCCCAGGGTCGTCATGGTGACAACAGCCCACCAAAAGCCGATGGGGATATTTTTAAAGTGTGTGTGTTCACTGGCACTAGGGTCATTTGGTTTAGCACCTATTCTCTCGGCATAATAGATCATCGTGGCAAAGATTAAGACGCCCAATGCCAAAAATATGATGAGCAGCAAGAATTCGTTTGTGCTGGCACGGAGGGTGTGTCCCAAGACCCGCAACCCAACGAAGTGGCGGGTCAGCTTGAAAATTCGCAGAATTCGCACGAAACGGACTACGCGGAGGAAGCCCAGGACATCCTTAGCAGCTTTGGAAGACAGGCCACTGAGTCCAACCTCTAGATAGAAAGGCAGTATGGCCACAAAGTCAATGATGTTCAGAGAGTTTTTGATAAATTCCACCTTGTTTGGGCAGAAAGTGACTCTCATCAAGAACTCAAATGTAAACCAGACCACACAGACACCTTCGATATAGGTGAGAAAGGCTTCAGTCTCTGCTTCCCTGTAGTGCCGCACCTGGGTGTCATTCCCGATGAATTCAGTTTCTGTCTTGTTCACAATGGGATTAAATCTCTCATGGGTCTCGAGGCAGAAGGTGGTGATGGAGACCAGAATGAAGAAGAGGGAGGCAAATGCCACATACTGTGGAAAGAAAGATATGAGAGAAGTGTTAAACAGTAGGTTAAGTACAGGGGCTTTGGTTCTGAAATGCCAGGGAGAGACAAGAGCTCTATTAAAACCAAAGATAATGCCACGCCTTCTTTCTGTGGGCTTAAGATGCCAAGTCTCACCTGCAAAGAAGCCTAACATTCAAACTTGGAGGGAGAGCACTATGTAAATACATGCTAACATCCGTTCCTGTACAGATAGCTCTTTAGTGTGAGTGTAAATTTAAGTAAGCATTTAAATCTCAGAGCTTTCTATGGGATTTAAGGTTAAGGACATATTGAAATTCTACCTTCCTGAACTTGGATAGAACACACTTTCCAGGACAATTGTCATGCAAGAGTCTTTTTGCAGCACTGTGTCAGTGGTATGGTGGCTGCCTCCTGCTCCCAGCTTGTTGATAGCTGTGGTATTTCAGATCTCAGTAAGGTGCTAGTAAATACTAGTGGCAGTCTCAGGTGGGCTCTACAGCAAGGAGCAGAGTCCTGCTTGGTATCATCAGACTTGCTTGCCAAATCCCAGGGACAGGTTGAGGAACAGTCACATATCAAACCGAGCTCTCCTAGAGTGAACATCTTCTCTGTTCTCACTTCCCTTCTCCAGATCCTTTGGGGGTTGGGGACAGGGAGGGGAAGAAAGAGGTTTCAGGTAAGCCTGTCAGCTGATCCAAAAGGAGATAGATCTATTGGATTTTACCAGACAAGGTTTTCTTGAAGAGATTCTCATTACAATGTAAGACTTGTACCGGAACTTAGTGGATCTTTTTTAAGGGTGTTGGAGGATTACAATTTGGTTAATCAAGTTACAGTGAAGGTAGTAGCAGCCCCCAAAGTTAATGAGCATTTATCTTAGGAGTATTTGCATCTTCTGCTTCTGTTCCTGTTTTTCATAGAATCATAGAATAGTTTGGGTTGGAAGAGACCTTTAAGGGTCATCTAGTCCAACCCCCCTGCAATGAGCAGGGACATCTTCAACTAGAGCAGGTTGCTCAGAGCCCCATCCAGCCTGACCTTGAATGTTCCCAGGGATGGGGCATTTTCCACCTCTCTGGGTGACCTCTTACAGTGTTTCTCCACCCTCATCATAAAAAATTTCTTCCTTGTATCTAGTCTGAATCTACCCTCTTTTAGTTTAAAACCATTACCCCTTGTCCTATCACTACAGGCCCTACTAAAAAGTCTGTCCCCGTTTTTCTTATAAGCCCCTTTTAAGTACTGAAAGGATGCTCTAAGGTCTCCCTGGAGCCTTCTCTTCTCCAGACTGAACAACTCCAACTTGCTCAGCTTTTCTCAGGCTTTCCTCAGCCTAAACGAGATCTCTTGGTTGTGTTCCAGGATCATTGAGAGGTACAGTCAGGCCAAAATTCACAACTCTTGTAACCACGGTTTCTTTGCTTAATCCTTGTTTAATCAATTAAGTAGTTTACATATATCTGAGAAGTCTCTGTGTGTTGGAGTGGTACAGTAATGGTAATACCTCTTTCCATTTTACTCCCTACATCTGTTATCTTCCTGTTTGTCTTGTGTGTCACCTTGACAAAAGACGTCACATAAGATATTATTTCACTGTCTTCATAAGCGTGAGCAACTGTGTAATTAAAATATTATTCAAATATTCTTATAGTGTCCTATTATTCATAATGTCCCTTTTTCAGCAATGTAGCCAAAATAGGCGTTCAAAAGAACTAGTTTCTTCTAATTGTCTATTGCCAGTAAATGCAGTGCAATGATGTAAATGAAATTGCTGCCAAAGGAATAGACCAGTTAAAAATAACCTGTGCTTCAAGTTACCAAAGCTCTCTTGCAATCAAGAAGTTCCTCCTGTCTGCTTTCCTGAGCAGACCTAGTGCAGAATTACGCTTGACCTTCCATATTAGCAAACAAAGTCAAAAGCAGATTTGCCACAGTTTGAGGTGAACTGTTCAATAGAATACAGGGAAACGGGCAGAGAATAAAATCACAGAATTGTTTAGGTTGGAAGGGGCCTCTGAAGATCGTTTGGTACCACTTCAAAGCTGGGCCAGGTTGCTCAGTGTCTTGTCTGGTCCAGGTCTGAGTATCTCCAAGGCTGGAGATCCCAACAGCCTCTGTGGGCAGCCCGTGCCAGTGTTTGGCCGGCAAGAGCAAATAAGCTTGGAGGGATACAGAAGCAAACAAGGTCTTCTGCTTTTCAAATTCAACTTTGTTGCCAAAGAGATCAGTATCTAGCCATTGTCACAGATTTAAAAAAACACAGTACCTTCCCCTAAATTCTTCAGACTATCACAGCATTGTTATGTGATGATCTAATCTATGTGCTGATATGTGCTAAAATCAATGTCTAATATAAATAGTTGTCTGGAAGATAAACAATCCGGAGGTTAGGGAAATCGAAAAGCAGGACTGTGGGTATCTTTTTATCAGATTCTCCTGTTAAACAGGGAAATTTCTCCATGCATGGTTTCTCCATCTGTAAAATAGGTTAAAAAAATTCCCAGCTGGTGTTTGTCATGTGCTTTGTGATTCTAGATAAATGTGTACAGGTTCTATATGCTTTCATTTTAATGCTACTGACTTTGGTATATCAACTGTCTCCCTGAAAGATAAGTTGAAGAGTCTTTTAAGTGGTCAAAGTCAGTTTGTGTATGATGTTGTTAACACTCAGAGCTTAATTAAGTAGAACTTAATAACCCAATTGTCTGAGTATGACTAAAACGAGAAACAAAAAGCATCTTGCACCAAGAACTCAGGAAAATGTTCCTAGCAGCCTCAGCATGTCTGCTGTATTTCAGCCTGGAGCAGATTTTTACTGTACTCATAGAGCCCTGAGAATTCAAGCTGCAGAAGGAAATGCTGACACCTGGTTAAGTCAGGTAGCATTCACAGATAAGAAGCAGAGAGGGGAATAAAACCGTTTTGCATTTTAAGGGGTCTGTGAAGAAGGTCCCTTTCTTTATGCTGACTCAAAATGCAATTCTCCTCTTGGTGTATATGAATATCTCTCCTGAGGGAGTTTTTCCTGCTTAGGACAACCTTCAGGCCGACCTTGCACAGCAAGTATCTTGAAAAGTGATGTTTTGCTGTGTTAAAGGGAAGAAATAAGCAGTTCTGACAGGACATTTAGATTGTCTGTAGTGGTACATGCTAGCAGTGTTATCAGTAGAGAACATCACACCCATGATCTCTCTTGCTGTTAGCCCTTGTTTGTGCACAGCTTGACTTCAGAGGGGAATTGAGAACTTTCAGTCCTCAGTTCAGCAGAGGAAGAAGCACCTACTAAATGAATGTGAAGCTATCTGTATTTATCTATCTGTATTTAATAGCTATCTGTATTTAACAACATCCAGAGGCCTTTCCCAGAGATGGGCATGTTCTTGAATGCTTTGCAGCTTTGGAAGTGTGGGTCTGCATTCAAGACTTCATAACACCATGTCTGATCAATGGTATTGACAGGAAGAATCCCAGTATTTCTTCTCCAGTTTTTTTTTTCTCTGTTGAATTACTATGTAATCCTAAAACCTATTTTATATTTGGGAAATAAAAATGCTTCTTAGTCATTCCATGCTTCAATATTGAAAGGCCCCCCCTTTTTTTTTTATTTAGAAGAACGTCTACACAGACTGAAAGGAGAAGACAATGGAGAGCAGCATTTTAATAAAGGTCCCATTACAGTTCCCCAGTCTCTTGGCTGATCCAAAGAAATGCAGAAATGCCTGAGAATCAGGCCTGACAATTCATTCACTGCACCCATCTCTGATAGATTTATCACATGCAACTGCTTGGGATGCAGAAATTTAGCAGCTTGCCACAAATGAATACGTAATATATCATAGTCATAGATTTAAGTTTGTGATCCCCAATTTATATTGTTCCTACTCCTTTTTTTTCTTTTGAATATTTTTCTTTGTTAATTATCTGATATATGATCTAGGAAACTGTAAGCAAAATCCAGTAGCACCAAATTCAGTGAGTATATTTTTCTAAGGAGACCAGCTATCATTCATGCCAAAGGGGTTGACAAAAGAGCTCTCTCCAGCCCACCATCAGAGGCCAACAGAGATCAGCCATCATGCTGACATGATAGCTTGTCAAGTCTAGAGAAGAGCAATGCTGGTAAAATCTAGTGAAGGCTATGGGACGTGTTCTAATGTCTTTGAAGATAAGGCTATCTCTTTATTTCACTAATAGTGGCCCAAACACTAATCAAAGCAATGGATTGCTCTTGTATTATTTAGTGGTTCTTGACCTTCTTTCTCCTTACATTTTATGACAGAATTTCTCTTCTTCCTAGGATGTGAATAGGCTGGGGGAAAGGAGTGAGGATTTTATGAAGTGATGTCATGTGCTGTTGAGTTACATCATGGCAGCTAAAACTTTCTATAATTAAAGAAAATACCTAGGTAAAGTGTTTGAAGTGATCAAAACTCTTTTATCTGCTTTGACACATGTGAATGATTCCTATTTCACTAGAGATGCTGCTGCCATTTAATTTTTCTGGCTCTAACACCAACAAAGAAAAATCTGAGATTGTCCAAATCTGCAGAAGCCGTAAAAGAAGGTAGAGCGGAGATTTTAAGAGGGGATATTTTGATTAAAATATAAGTTACATTAAAATGTCTTCATTTTGGAGAGAGAAGAAATTACACTCCTGCATAATTTCTGTTAATAGCGGGATATAGTTTAATAACGTTATTTTAAAAGAGTCTAAAAGACATCATGCCCGTAAGTGGAGAATTTCATCTTCTAATTTACAGTGCCTCTGATTAAAGCTATCTGTCTGTCTGTCTATCTCAAAGGCCTGCTTCCCCCTGCCTCTCCACTGCTCTGTGTCTAACCTAGCCATTTTTGCCAGTGCAGTGTGAATATGAAGTGCCGATTAATTCAGAATAGTTGTGTTTCACATCAGTTTTGCATAGCTGTAAAAGGAGCAAGGTAACAGAATTGAACCTAGCCTCTCATGAATAATAAGCCAGTATCTTTCCACTCAGCCTGGAAAGAAAACAAAAGTCCAACAGCCTTAAAAACACAAATAAACCTTCTAACACATGAGAATTAGGAGGCTAGGCTCACTCTGAACAAAGGTCTGAGAATTGGACCAGACAGTATTAAATACACAGGTGTGGCTGTTTACTTCTGGGACTCAGTTTTTAAAACAGCACTTTACCTTGCATTTCTGAGATAGTTCTGGTCTTGCAGATCAAAAGCATTTTTTTATGTTTTGTTTTAAATAAATAAGCCCAGTAACCCACTAGAATTCATTGATATAGTGCCTGGAATTGCCAGGCTTCAAAGCAGATGGGCAGTGAAGGCTGGTGATGAAAGCACTGGGACAGGAATCAGATGACTGAGACTCTTTTCCAACCTCCACCATTGACACATTCTTAGTCTTCAAGCATGTGTGCCTGCATCTTTTGCACCATCCTTGGTCTACTTTTTTTTTTTTTGTTAGTAATCTCTTCGGGGCTTGGGACTGTCTGCCAATTTATGTCTGCCCAGTGTCCAGCCCAATGTATGTCTGGAGTGGGGACCTGGGAAGGGAGACCTTGGCTGAATCTTTGATAAGAGAGAAACCACTCTTGGACCATAGACAACGAGGGAAGTGGTTGGTGGCAGTGGAAGCAGCATGGCTTTTGCAAGTCAAGTTTCAGTAACTTCAGAGTTTGTTTTCTAGGAAATTGCAGTGTACATGACACACCATTCATAATTCATTCCAGATCACACGTTCAGAGCGAGTTAGTAGAAGCTGCACACTGCAAATGGGTCCTCTCCTCCTTTGATACTGCTCAGAATCATTTAACAATCCTGACTCAAGCTAGATGGGAGAAAAGAAACAGGTCACACTCAGAGAAGATTTGCCAGCTTCTCCTTTTGCAACTGCTAACAGAAGTATTTAACAAGTGATTCTTAATCCCTGTCCTTTTGCAGGGAAATTCAGGAAATTCTACCCTTCCCTGAACCTGTGGATGAAAGGCAGAGGAAGATGGCCTTTTGTTTGAACTGTGTCTATTGAAGCATCAGGAACTTTTTTGTAGTAGTGGTACCCTCTCTTTCTACTGATCTATTCCAGTGAGTTTTGGTTTTAATGGCAAAAATATTTAATCACTACTTCATAACGCTCCTGGTCCTGTTGAACCAACAAAGCACAGGAGCTCAGTAGTTGTCACCTTAGTCGGTATGAGCAAGGCCTCTGAGCAGCATGAGATTTGCTGCTTCTCTCATAGGCGAACCCAGGGCTTGCCAAGACAGAAATGGGAGACAAGAACATTCTCGCCATACAGCTTTGTCTCCAAAGGAGAAATCATGGTGCTATTAGTGCTGTGGAGCTTCCAGAAAAGTATCTTATGACTCTAGTGAGATCCAATGTGTCGGGGTGGGGAGTTTTGGAGAGGGGAGGGGTGGCAAGTAGGGGAAATAATAAAAAAATCCCAAGTCCGGTAAATTTTCAGAAAGCCTGTAACTGGTAAATGCTGTATAGCTTGCAGGAACAAGCTAGGCTCAGAAGAGTTTCAGATCAGTGCTGGCAACCCATGAGCTGGTTTTCTACAAAACATCAGTAATTCAGCTATACGCAGAGCCCTGTGCTTCTTGCTAGACCTGCATAAACCCCCATGATTTCCATTCACAAGGCATCTCTTCAAATACTTCACCAGCTTTCTTTTACGGTAGTTCACCTGCTTGAGCTTTATCTCTGAGAACTGTTACACATGCATGAAACTGCCAAATTTGCCCATCTGTGACTTGAATCGCAAAGCTTTGCCTAATTTTTATTTTAATCTGAAAACCATACTTTAACCACTCTTCGTTTAAAACTTAGTCCATGTATCACCAAAACGTTTAACAATAGAAACAAATCTTTTTACTGTAGCTCAGCCAAAGTATGGGTTAAATGAAAGCTGCTTTAAAATACTTAGCTTTATAACCACTTTATTATCTGCCAAGACCGATTTTCCAGGCTTTCTTAGAGATATGGACCCTGATTCAAACAAATGACTCATTTTGAATGTGCGAGTAATTCTGTTGAATTTTTGAAAGAAATATTGAATCTGTATGACTGATCAAATGACTAAATGTAGGCACATGATGCTAGCAACGAGATAATGCTGTGGAAGTGAGCAAAAGCTGGGACTCTGTCAAAAAGCAACCTCTGCAATATTTCATTAAGAATCCTAATGTAAGATGTTTCGAGGTCCTTTGAGCAATAGTTATGAAACTGAATTTGTTTGCAAGGGGAAAAATCCAGTTCTGCTTTTGAAGGTGTGATGTAAGTATATAAGGGCACAATCAGATGTTACCACCAAGCTCTTCTCTGCAAAGGGAGAGATGACCATCTTGGCAATCTATCTGCTTTGAGTGACATGATAAGACATGAGAAGCTCACAGCAGCAAACATACTGGTTCACTCACAAGATGATTCAAATTCATGTTTCTTAGCTGAGACAAATGGAAGAAGTAGGCCTGCAGATAGACAAAGCTTGCTCCAGAGTCAGATAAAAAGTCCACTAGCAGCTCATGGATGAAATGGTTATGTAATGCCAAAAAAATATATGACAGCTTGCAAAAAAATCTTGGAATGCTTAGTGGCATGCAGACATGAAACAGCGTGTTAAAAAAAATGTGCAGTCATCTGTGGAAAATATGCTTAAGTTATTCGGTGTTGACATTGCAATAAATAAATTAGAAGCAGATCTCTCAAATGTTAGTCCTAGCAGGCAGCCATGTGCTTTGACAAGGTAGTTACTGGGATAAGCAAGACTACATCAGAACTGGAAGTGTGGTATGTACAGTATTTCTCTGTGACCACATGGCCAGCCAGTTGGTCACCAGGCAAAAGTTGGAATTGTTCTTTGTAGGTCACAGGCAAGTTTTCCAGTTTTATTTAGGATAGATTAAATCTTGTGATTTAATAGGAACATTGTCAGGGAAGAGATGTGAACTTATTTTGCAAGCTTCCATGCTACTCCCTAGTCTGGCTGGTAGTGAGAACTGTATGGAGACAGTATGGTGGGAGTAAGAAATGTTTCATAATGCTCAGCAACAGCTCAATGGGAAATTCTTATCTTGACATATATAGATTCCTAATCCAAAAGGGCCCCAAGGCTTCTGCAGCTAGGTATATGGGACACTGCAGAAGGAGCTGGAAGTGTGAAAGTAAACCTTCCGTCTCTTTGAGGGACTGCGGAAATGGACATTTGGTAGGGACCTCCAAATCTCATTCCCATGTCCCAAAGCACAGTCTTTGATCATTCCTGAAAGATAGCATATTGATTGTTATTAAGGACCTCCAATGGTGAATATTTTAGAAATTCTGCAGGAAATTTATCCCAGTGCTTCACCATATTTTATCTGTATTTTTTTTATTCCTAATGCCTAACCTAAATCATCTTTGCTATATTTTAAGCTTGTTCACTTTTGTCCTATCCATCACAGACAGCTAAGCATTTAGAAATTTGCAGACATTTTCCTTCTTTTGTAAGCGAACAACCACTAAACATTCAAATGTTCCATGAGTCCTAGACTCCTGTTTTCATATGCTTATGCTTTTGCTGCATAAATTCAATATCATTATTAATCTCATTTTCAGATGATGTCACACATTTTTATACGGTCAGTTCTGTCAAATGCTCTAGAATCAAAGAAACTGAGAGAGTCATGTAACATCTCATACACTGGAACATAAACTAACACATGACAAATGAAACCAGGGAGCTTTAATTGGCCGTTATTGCTAGGTTTTTCAGTCTTTTTTTCTGTTAGGCAGTAGGTAACTTTTTTTGGACTCTGCACACTTTCTGTTCTAAACTGAAAAGGAGAGTTTCGTAGCAATGACTGGTGGTAGTGTCATCCGTTAGGATTTTCAGGATCTCACCTCACCACCTTTGTTCTGGATGCTATTTAATCTCCTGAGAAAATCACACTTCCTCTCTAACTTGCTGCCAGTCTATTTTTTTCCATTTTTGTTACAGCGTCTGCACTGTGACTTGCCCAAAGGTGGTTTAATTCACATGCTTATGCTTATAAGGAGTACAGCTTCTCTCAAACCTACTTTTAGAGTGGTGCTAGAAACCTTTCACAGAGCAGGAGACATATTTCTGTAGTCTTTGAGCCCACCCTCAGTGAGGTTTGATTCACCAACCTCAGCTGCGCACCAGCACCTGAGGAATTAAATTGTAGCAAGTATGAAGCAGGCAGAGGATGCTTGGTGACCTCCAGCTCCGTTAGAAAGAGCATGCCCTGCTGGCTTACTTTTTTTGCAAGAGGAAACACTCCAATGTGTGGAAGTATTGAGTGCAAAACTCCACAAGGAAACCCCTGAAATAGACAGCGAGGCTTTGCCCTGAATGCACAACTCCCTAACCTAACATACAAGGCTGACTCCTCTCCTTGTGGTTTTTAAGCCAAGATATTTGGAGTGTGTTCCAGATCATGTTTGTATTCAGACAATAATGCTTCTGCTTCAAGGCAAATTAAAATAAGCAGCTGTCAAATCTTTAGTAGTTTAAAATGTGGGTAGGCTGGCTACATAACCACCCTTGGACAGGGTGTGCAATCTACCTGCACTCACCAAGAGTTGGTGGGGTGTGTCAGTCAGTGGGATGCTGGCAGCTCCTACGTGGGACTAAGGGCAGAAGGCATCAGCCTCCAGAGGTGAGCAGTTTGGGTCTGCAGTGCCTGTGCTGGTGGGGTCCTTAATCCAATTTCTCTCCCGAAGCAATATTGGAGCACAAGTAATTGTGATATAATTCCTCTTTGGTGACACAAACCAAATTTTTTCATATTTGACCATGGGTTTTTGAAACCTCAGTTTCTGACCACTCTGCGAGAGATGTTCCAAAGAGCTTTAAATTCTGGGAGCAGCTAAGTGTTTACCTTCTGATAGTTGAGCTGAGCACCTCAGAAGTGAGGCACTCAAAATAACCCATCACTCTGGAAAACTGGAAGCCCTGGCACTCCTTTGGTGCCACTAAATGTTGAGCTCAGGATTTGCTGTTTTCGCTGCAGTTTATGTGGATGGATGTCACAGATGACATAGTCCTTGAAAAGCCAGGCTTCTTAACAAGGTGGCTGAAAATGAGGTGTTAAACAGCAGGCATTTCAATGACTGCTTCATTTTAGACAATTTCACATTATTCAGGGAAAATGTTTTTTCATTAACTTTTTTGTTTTCCAGAGTATGACTAGCAGTGTGTTGTAGACACTTGTCCTCCCACAGCATTCACTTAACTTAAGCCATAGCTACCAGTTTGTGCTTTTAAAGCATTAGGGCCACAATTCTTTCCTTACCATTGTGCAGTGTGTAGGAGAAAAGCCCTGTTAACCTCCTAGATGGCCTAAATATGTTACAAAATATTGAGACCTTTTGCGCCTTTGCTCTACAAGACCTAAATATCAGATATCTAAATTATCTGATCTCATCGCTTTAGTCAGTTGTTATAAAACATTAAGAAACTCCAACAACTATTAAAGCAAATGAGAAAATATTTTGTAAAGCAAAGAATGTTTTCATTCCCCAGTTAGGCAGAGCCTATTGCACAGCTTAATTTGTGCAAGGATAACGCACAGGATGGAAGCATCCTTGCTCGTACAAAATCTCCACTGACAACAATCTTGGCCAATACTAGTTTTGACTGGCTATGAGCCATTTTAGATATCCAAATTAGTGACAAAATAACTTCTAAAACTGTATTGGTAGCTTTTTGGAGGCAACTTCCAAAATAGCCTTTGTCATATAGGTTGTCTTGGCTCAGACCAACAAGATTGAGGGTATTGGACTCAGTGAGTGCTGACTTATTTTTTAAGAGCAAGTTCTCAGTAAGGTGTTATGTTTCTCACAACACTGGTTCTCTTGCCCTAGGAATGGTAATCCATATATTCATGGTAGCGCCCTAAAATACAAAATTCTTCCCCAGTACTAGTCCCACAAGCAGCTGAAGAGTTTCAAAGTTCACTTGCTGTGGAAGAGTGGCTGCAAATTTCCACTGCATAATAAAATCCTAAGTATATATATTTGCATGTGTATTAGTTATACCTGTACTCTATTACAATACTATATGGTATATATTTTATATTGCATACAATGTCTTATGTAATATTTATAACATAGCTACAATAATACATCATATATTATACTCTTATGTATATAAACTATAATATGCTAAATTACACATAGAAATATGTTAAATATTCTGGTGAAGAGGAGGCTGAGGGGAGACCTGATCACTCTACAACTACCTGAAAGGAGGTTGTAGTGAGCTGGGAGTCGGCCTCTTCTCCTAGACACCTAGTGACAGGACAAGAGGGCATAGTCTGAAAAGTCACTAGGGAATGTTCAGGCTAGAAATGAGGAGGCGTTTCTTCACAGAAAGGGTTGTTAGGCATTGGAATGGGCTGCCCAGGGAGGTGGTGGAGTCACCATCCCTGAGGTGTTTAAGAAAGACTGGAGGTGGCACTTAGTGCCATGGTCTGGTTGAGATGGTGGTGTTAGGGCAAAGGTTGGACTCGATGATCCCAGAGGTCTCTTCCAACCCAATCTATTCTGTGATTCTGTGAAATATATTTATATGTTTATATATTAGGTGTCTAATACCTTTCTCAAGGACTGTGGGGATGCCTAGCTGTAGCATGCACACCTGGCAAAGGGGCCCCTTCTCCTCTCTTGTGCACAGCACTGCCAGGGTAGCTACCATTACTGGGGTGGCCTCGGATTACGAAGAAGTCCCTGAATGGGAGGGACGTGCCACCTAGAGGAAGTTAGAGGCTGCTTGTGGGGATCAGAGGCCTTACAGAAATGGCCTTAGTGTCACGACATCTCTGCAGCTTCAAATCCCTCCTGTGACTTTTTCTGCAACACTGTGTTTCCTCTCATAAGCAAGCAGAGGAAGGGCTTTTCCTAGCCCTTGACTCCTGTCCTGTGTTGCCTTTCCTTCTACTAGCCACAGCCTCTCTACTCTCTTCCAGGTCTGCCAGGGCTGCTCCTCCCAGGCAGAGAGGCATCATGCTGGGAACACCATCCTCTGGAAGGAGGCTTCACCAGGAGGACAGACTCAAGGCCAGCCAAGAGGATCACCTGCCTCACGCCCAGCACTCGGGATGCAATGTGGGCTTCCAGGTATTTTGCCTTGTAGAGTAACCATATCATGGACAGGATGTTTGCTTCTACTGTCTGAATGCAGGTTGGTTTCCTGTGCAGTGTTGCTGCACAAAACCCACTCTGATTCCTATTCCAAAAACTGAACACAAGCCCTCTGCAGCACAAATTCTTGCCTCAGCTTTTACTACTAGTAATTTTCCTTTGTGGGGTTCTGCCTCACTTGATCCCAGGTACAAGATGTATACTTGCTGTAGTCTCCTACCTACAGATCCCTTCTCCGCTGTTTCCAAGTTTACCATGCCAGTGAGTGAAGGGGCTATGGTGGTAACATCTGGCATTTCATCACCCTCTTTTGTCAACATCAGTTCTACTGTCCCTCTGAAGAGAAGACTGTTCATGCCTATGTTTTGTGACCCAACTCTTAAATGTGCCAGCAGTAAACAAGTGGAGCTGTAAGGTGGCCACTTTCTACCAGTCTCCTGTTCAGGTGGTCACACACTTTGCTTCCCCAACAATTTTTTTTTCTTACGTCTCATGGGAAATGGCTCATTTTCTTCATGGTGAGATTCCACTGTTTTGTGGGTACGTACATACACTATATTTAGAGAAAGGCATTTTTTTCTCAATAGTGAGCACCTTGGGGTATCTTCTTAAACTCTTTGAACACTGTCTATGTCTTTGCCTTAAGACATTATGGCTCCCGTATGTGAAAAACAAGGAAAACGTCCTTTTGCTATGAAGCTTGGTAACGCTAGTCAGGTTTCCTACTTTCTAGGATGTTCTAGTAACGCTTTTAAACTTAAGCGGCACTTTACATTTCAAAGATGCCTTCCAGAGCTTGAGTTTGCCTATGTAAAAAGAATCACTTTGGGCTTGGCACAGAAGCTCTGGTTAGTTCTTTTTTTGTCCACGAAGTTATCTCTTAAATACTGTGGCAAATCCTGTCCCTGTCCAGGCCATTACAAGGCATACCGTGACCATAGAAAACCTCAGGAAGAGATAGGACAGCTACAACCCAAACTCACAAAGGCACCTACCATCCCGCGAGTACCTGTCATGCTATAGGGTAGTTAGTGCATGTTCCCACTCCCCTTGCTGATAGCACTATCCTGATTTAGAAGAGAGGGTTGTATCATCCTGTCTTTCCCTGGTAAAATATTTTCTCCTACTCTGTATATTCACAGAACCCAATGGAGCTACACTAGTACATACCTACAGACATGCAGGATAGTGACTAAAAAAAACCTGTCTTTGTTATGTTTTTAAGGCTAAATTGATGAGTCACATATAACACCTGTGATAGTAACCTGGCTATCAGGTACAGTGGTGACCACCCCTCCCATAAGCCAGTTCAATGTTAACAGCTGTGAAGTTCTTGCAGAGGGAGGATTTCCAGGGGTATTGCTGTGGGGCTGATTGCACAGCATTGTTGTCTTGCTCACACCAGTTCAAAAGGGCTCCCAGCAGCCCTTTGCAGGTAGCTACTGTGAGAGCCACTATCTCATCTGGTCCTGGGGAGCTCTGCTAAGTACCTCTCTCTGTTAACCCCTTTTAGTTTGGGCTGTAAAAGGCTCAGCACGACTGAGAGAAGGAGACCTTTAAACACCTACTGTGAGGTATATGGCATAAGCAACAAGCAAATGCTTCTAAAAACAGCCTCTCGTGCAGTCAATGTTGAAAGAAAGGTGGAAAGATTAGAAAAGGGACACAAGGTAAGTCACAGGCTGAACCTAGAGGAAAACTGTTTTTTTTTTTTTTTACATAAGATGAAAGGAATTTACAGTCTTTTAAGAGGTTGGTTAGCAGTATTATGCAACCATGTTTATCTTGTGTCCTGCAGTACACTCAACATTTTTTTGGATAATAGGATCCTCTTATCTTTCATTGTTTGCTGCATTCTGGCTGTATTATCTGTGCTGTATTTGCATTTCTTTAGTTTATTCAAGTGCACATGCAGGTATGATGTGAACTGTGGTTGAAGAACCAACTTAGTTTCTAAATTCTATTCTCCAACATAAAGAAAATCCCCTTCATTTGAAATAGCTTTGTTTTGAATATTATGCATCTACCTGTGCTACAAAGAACCTGAAATACTGTGTAACATTTAACAGTGTGGAACTCTCTATGCCTTCAAAGTGCTGCTGAAATGTTAATATAGGTATCAATCTCTGCAACTGTTTTGTAAGGCAAAACAAGTAGATACGACTTTTGTTCCATAGACAAGGTGATTGTGAGGCTCAAAGGTTGGAAGCCTGTATTTCTCAGGTATGTTGTGCTAACTTTGACTACACAGCTGCCAATATTGAGGTCTTAGATTGGGGCAGAATTTGGGGATATCATTCAAAACATGTGTCTGGATATTAAGACTTCCACAGGGATGGATAGGCCTGTCAGATTCTGAGTGCTGAGCTTTTGATGGAATACTCTGTGTGTTAGCCAAGATACAGTCCCCTAGAACTTGTGTTTGCAGAGTTCAAAGCCATCTGGTCAAGAAATTCCAGCTCAGTCTTTCAGCCACGCTAAAATTTTAACCTTGCAGTGCACGGAGTCCCAACACATAGCAAATGGGGGTGTGTGTGTGAAGGGTAGTGGGGCAGTGCTATACATTTGTGTAGGCTCTCAGAGTTTTGTTCTTCTTTATACAACTCTGCTACATCTATACCTCTAGAAATGGCCACTCTGGGTTAGAGAAGAGTGAGAACTTTCCCACTACCCCTTCTAGTGATTTCAATATTTTGTCATGAGACTCTGAAGTCCTCAACACTAAGATTTCTTATCAGATATTTTAACAGAATCAGACTGCCAGCTTATAAAAATCTGGCCTTAAGGTGATTTTGGGTTGGAGACTTGTTAACCATGAATCACCAGAAATCACTAATCACTTTTGAAAATCTTCTCTAGCAAGTATTGCCATATAATAGGCACAAAACTGCATAAAAAATTAAGGGAAAATGAGTGAAATGAACTGATATCGGACATGTAATTTCTCTCTGGGAACGTCCAGATGAGTGGCATTTTCTCTCCTGGATGCGAGACAAACTGTTGTCCCATGTCCTCTCTGCAGCATGCCCTTCTTTGCTTAAAGAAGAGCTTGGGCAAACAGTTACATACAACAGTCTATTTAGAAATGAGGTCTTTAAAAATAAAGAGTGGTCTATAATGCTGACTTGTTTGAAAAAAGCAATTCATAGACTTGTTGGTAGTAAGTAAGGTGAACAGAGTCAGCTACAGAAAACAAACAGAGGAGAGGGGGCTGGAGGTGAAGTCAAAGAACAGAGAAGAAAGCCGGGACTTGTGTTCAAGCTAGATATTCTGTTAGCTGGCAAGGATGGAAAATAGCATTCACCCCAGAGGGGTTGTTTTCCCCCACTCCATTTCTAATTCTTGAGTGATTTGTGGCAATTGTGTGCTGCCACAGGCCTGCTTAGGGCAGGAACTGCGTGCAAGTGAATATTGTAGGAGAGCACAAGAAACTGGTTCCCAGGCAGGGAACTTCCCTAAACATGTTACTTGCAACTTAGCAACAGAAATGCCCCTCTAACCTCAGGGTAATTCAGAGGACACCGATTTGAGCATAGTAAATTGTCTCCTGCATAAAGCTGTCCTTTCTGGACTGTATAGGAAGCCTATCTCAGGTACTGACTGGAGTCAGGGGAGGTAAGTGCACTCCCTGTTGCCACCTCCTTTGCCTCAGAAACAAGAACCCAGGATTTCGGATTTCTTACTCTTCCCTCCCCGTTTCATTAATCAATCCAAGCAGCTGCCCTGTTGTGAGGATCCGTGATACACAGAGAAATTGCGACATGGTAGGAGTCCATTTCTGCACTGTTTCTTCCAGTGAGCAGCAGAGCTGGTTTTTGATGTGAAGTGTTGCACTGCGTATGTGATGATCAAGCTCTTCCTGACACATGGTCTCTCAGGGAGCTAAAGGTTTGCACCAGAAAAAGTAGCTTATTAACCTGGCCTTGCGGGCTGAGAAAATTTGCATTTTACAGACCTTTTTTCTCAACGCAAGTGTTGACATAGTACTAGGATTTCTTTTTCCTTTTCAAAATAGTCACAAAAGTTGGGGAGGGAGGAATTGCCAACCATATTTTAAAGGAACCGTAGCCATAGCAACTGAGGTGCCTTCAGTTACCAAGGTAACAAATGCAGCTCCACTGCCTTGCTGTAAAGCCAGACAATTCTACTCATGATCTGTTGATTTTAAGATGCTTTATAAATTGTTGAGCTATTTTAGGTACTCAAATCCATAAATCAAAAAGTCTGTTAAAACGACCAATACACTGTACTATTTATGAATTATTCAACCCATTCTTATTTCACCAACTGGATTTTTTCCCCATATCAATATATGTAGGTTTTTTTCTACTCCTACTTTTTCTTATTGTTTAGAAAATGGTTCTTCTATTTGAAACAGATGATTCATATTATTTCTGGTTGTAAATCTTTTTCATTGGAGAAACCCTAGCCCCCTCCCAAATACCGCCCGCTCCAGTCCTGCAGTCTCTAAATGGAGCTTTATGTACTTCTGCCTCGAAACCGCAAAATATGTTTCACTAAAAATTTGCTAATGAATTAAATCAATACAATTTGGAATGAGTTCCATCTCAAACAATCAATACAAGCTCAGTGATGTACAACAGGCAGGCAGGTAAATTGGTCTAAATAAATTTACAATTGATTTTACTTTTAAAACCAAATTAGGACATTTATAGTCTTACCAAATAAGATCAACTGCAACTGATGCAAACAAGTATTCTCCTAGGTTTGTCTTTTCTGATACTAGTAGTGGACCTGTTACTATTTATAGCTCAGTAACATTTATTCCTGGGATAATATGCATAATTTCTTGGCCCAAAAGCATGGTTTGCCTGTTATTAAAACAGGTCATGTTTATTCAGAATTTCCCCTTATTAGATTGTTTTCACTCATAATTCGTGGTAGCTTCTGCTCATTAATGAACACCTAAGGATTGCAAATTCAGTGTAAGTTACGTGGTAAGTTTATACACCTCTGTCCTGGTATGGATGTGCAATGAAGGCCAGGACCTGCCTTCTGACCATGCCTCTGGCGGCATTGCTAGCTTGGGTGGGTGCATCAGTGCTACTTGCCTTTGCTTTCCTCACTCCCACCTGTACTCCCCTCTTTGCAAACTTTGCCACTGGCTTGTGTGCACAAGGAAAAGTAGACCCTTGTAGGAGAACGCTTTTTTGTCCAAGTGGAACATTGTGCTGAGACTCTGAGCTGCTTGATTCTGGAAGGAGGACATACTGGGACATGCTTTCCAAGGTCATCAGAGCTGCATGTGCATAGAAAGCTTGGATCTGGAAGAAGTGTAGCCATGACATTGTGCCCAAGTCTATCTGATCTGCCGTTCCTAATCTGCTAATTTGAAGGTATTTCCCCTGCACAGATGACTCATTCAGGGGGTGCAGCAGGCATATCACTGGAAGGGGAGCAAAACCTAACTCTTCAGAAATATGCAGTCCCTGCTGCATTCATTTCTTGTGTTTATAGCCATGTTGTTTCAATGGTTATGCAAAAGCTTACAGTCTGAACCAAATAAAATTCTGAGTTACTGAAAATCTGAGTTGTAGAAAGTTCCCTTGGGTCTGTTTATTTTGAGTAGTGGTGTCAGCAATGCTGTAAGACTGGCAAGGCTAAGAAGCTGCCTTTAAAAATCCATAGATATTTAGGCAGATGTCATGGGATTTAACACAGCCATTGGATTTTTGAAGGTGCTTGGCTTATTTTCCCTGAACAACATATGCTTGCTCATAAGCATGACGTTACGGTCCTCTTGATGTTCTTGTGTAATGACCATTAGCATGAGTCATTCTCCTTGCTGCTTGCTCAGAAAATCCGGTTAATTCTTCACATACATACACAACTCCCATTACTATTAAAGTTGAGTAAATCAGTTAATAGCTGTTGCTTTAACCCTAGGTTTTTGCCATATCGGCTGAGACATCATTCTTACAAATCTTGGCAGTGAGGAATACTGAAAGGTATATTTAGTATATCCTGCTGCAACTGGGGGGCCTTTCTAGGGTTATTCAGGGGATTATAAGGAGGGAGAATTCCAGAGTGGAATTTTTTTTTTTTTTCCCAGGCTCATCTTGCTCTTTCATCCCATTATTTCTATTTGCATACCACTTTGTTTTACTCAGCTTTTCCCTCCTTTGTGAAAGCACACTTCAGATTGTTGCGAACTACTTTTTTACCTCTTCAGTCAGTTGCTTAGCAAAGATGGATATATTGAGTTGGTTCAGTCTGTCAGCTTAGTTTCAGTTATTCCAACCTGCAGAGATATCTTTTGGTTTTAGTGGTGATTGCCTAAAAAATAAGGACGGGGAATGCTGCGCTCTCTTCAAAACTCAGTTTAGATCAGAATATTTTTAATTTGAATATTAGCCCTTTCCCTGATACTTAAGTTGAAGCTTCAAATGTTATTGATGGCAATAATTTGGTATCATGCACAGACATGTTTAAATTAATAGCATGTTATAAGGATTTTACTTCTTCTCAATACCACGGTTTAAAAAATCTAATTAGTCTACTGGTTTGTCTGCCTTTCAAACCTACTCAACAAGCAGCTCGAGTACAAGATGTTCTTGTCTGCTGCAACTGACAGATACGCTGCACTTACCCAGCCCTCCCCATCGCCTGTCAGACGGGGAACTGTATCAAGATAGTTGAGCTGCCTGAACATAAAGAATATCTAAACTGATTCAGTGGCTCATGAATGCAAGAAGTATCATGCCATGCCTTTATTACAGTGTCATGGTCTTGTAAGTGGACTTGAATTTCTGACTTGCTCTCCAGGATTAAATAATTTCAACATTGACTAGAGGGTTTATCTTTCCAGCTCTCATTTAGGTTTAATGGTAGCCACGTGGCTGAACTTTCCTCTCTAGGCTTTGAAAATGCCAACTGGCATTGTTCCTTGGGAGCTGTTTGGGAAGTGGCCTGGTTTCATTAATCCCATGGGCCAGGGACCCTGGCTGTCACATGGTCATTAAGGCTAGGGCTAAAATAGAAGGTAATTGAGTCAAAGATGGTGGAGCAGAGGGGTGCTACTTTGTAACAACTGCCCTTGTGTTTTTCAAAAAAAGCTCATGTAGTGGAAGGTGGTATGTGAGCAGTTACAAAAGAGAGGTTAATTGCTGATCTCCCGCCAAAAGGCAACACTGGAGTTTCCTTCCACTCCTGACACCATGAATTTCATAACTGTTGATTTTTCTAAGTTATAAATGGCTGTTGGGTTGACTCTTTAGTCCACAGTCTTGTAAGCAGAAATTCAGATAAAGCTTCTGGTTTATCGTAACTTTCTGGCATTTGGCAAAAGTGCTAGGGATGGAAAAGAACGTGGAGAACTAGAGCTTCTTGGCTAATGGTGAAGAATGGTGGCCGTGGGAGCTGCAAGGCCACCTTCCTTGTGCTGTAACTAGATGATCTCAGTCTCCAACACAGTCAGTCTCTGCTTGCATTGGCATGGCTGCCTTATTTTGACGTTCTAAAGCCCTTCTCTTTATTTGATTTGTATGTGCAGTCAGTTTCTGCATTCTGGGATCCCTTTCTCATCTGTGCAAGTGTGTGTGAAAGGGGAGGAGTATTTGTTCTTGGGTCCTTCTGCTATTTTAAATACAGAAACAGACTGGAGCCTTCAGAGAAGGCAGTAAATTCTTCTTACAATACCAGGGACAGAGTGCTGATGCAAAGCTAGTCTGTATCTTGGCAGACAAAATCTTTTTGCTCTCCACCACTCTGAAGAAGATTACTATTGTGAGGAAGCAAAGAAATTAAAATGGGGAGAAGGTGGTGTGTCTAAATGGTTTATAGTGGGTAGCTTTAAAATAAGGCATCTCTTTCATTCTAGCAAATGAATTGACAGAAGCTGTTGTTAGGTTTTTCTGACAGCCTTTTTTTCCTATGAGCACTGCAGCACAAGTACGAAATTCTCTAAATGGCCCTCAACAGGATCTTCACCAGTACTGCAGTGCCTGTATCTCCTGTGGGAATACCTGCTGGAGCTTTCAGCTGCCTAGTTTGGTGGTGAGGTTAGCAGCACAGCCCAAGCCTGCCAGCTGCTTGGCTAGAGATGTTAACGTGTGTTCTGCGGCCAAAGCTTAAGAGGTGATTTTTACTAATAAAAGCAAGTGCTTTGAGGGAGGGGGTGTTTCTATAGGTTGAATGCAAGGCTATGGTTTCAATTCTCTTGTTTCTTGCAGCCAATTTCCCTTTCTCTTTGTTCTGGGATTGCATCCTGTACAGCTGGGTTGAGGAGCAGTGTGCATGTAAGTGGGAAGGAGCAAGAGATGAAAACAGGGAAACATGACATTGCCATAATTAGCACTCTGCTGCTTGGCAACAAATAAATACTACTTGGGATCAACAGGAGTCAGACTGAAAGGAAAAGCAGGTAGCTGAACTGAGTTAGGATTTGAGACAATTTTTTTTTTTTTTTTTAATATCTATCCTCTGCTCCTTACTCTTTTTTTTTTTTAAACTCAGAAATACAAGGATCTGAGTGAGATTATTCCCTATCCTGGCATGTTTTCTTTGACAACGTATAACTTCCAAAGAGTATATGCTCAATAGTATACGAAGTCTTGTGCATTGAGCAAGGACTGCACGCAGGTGGAGGTGTGATGAGATGTGGTTTTCCTTTCCAGAATGATGGAGATGTCTAGATACAGATTACTTCATTAGTGTGATAGTTTTGCTTGTCTTTGGCTACCCAAACTTATTTATTTGCTTGGGGTTTTTTTTGTTTTTCCAGTAAAGGTTATTAGGTAAATCTGTATTCTTATGCACCTTGCTCAGAGAGAGCTCTTTGCAGAGCTTTCAGCTAAGTCTAAAAGAGGAAGATTTGCCTTATTTCTTCTCCTCAAAATCAGCAAGGTCAGGCTAGAAATGACCAGGTCCTCTGTGGCACTGGGAAAAGAATGGGAAATTAAATATAATTATTTTGGCTATAACTTGCTTGAAAAGAGAGATTGTCAAAGTAGAAAGCATATTAAAATAACAACTTCACCACCATTTCACATAATCACCTAGAATATGCCACTGAGACTTACAGGGGATAACAGAGACTCCCTGCGGCCAGGTTTGTGCCCGATGGCATCTGCATCACTCGCTGGAATGCCCTGAGCTGAACCTCCGTCCACCTCCCCCGTGATGCCCCAGCAAAGGACGCAACTGGCTCTCCCTTCACACCCTTCGCCCTCAGTTGCTCCAGTTGTTCCTTGCACCATGGAATTAGATTAGTCAGTCTTATGCCTTTACTATTTGCAACTATTTACTAATTGCAAGACAATTTTCAGTGTGCTAAAAACGTACTGCACAAGGTACGCTTCAGGCAGTTTTTATATTAATGCTTTGTAGAATCCCAAGTGTGTGAGGCTACCTACCAGATGTCATAAAATAGTGGCTTTTTTCATCTGTTATGATGGGCTTTGTTGCTTTAAATAAAAGAAAAAAGTGAGCGAGGTGGGGGTATGTTTGTGTGAAAAGAACATCAAATGCAACCAAACTACACTGAAGTTTAAAGAAAGCTCTTAGTGGTTGGAAAAGGATGCATTAGTGAGGAAAACAAAGCTTTCCTGAAAGCTTTTTAGACCAGTGTTAGGTTTTGGTATTCAGTGATCTTCTCTAGAAATCAGTTTTTCAGTTGTAAGGCCACACTAACAGCATATGTAGTAGAAGCAACTCTACAGGATTTGATGTTTCTGGGTGCTTTTCCTGCTGGCACTGAAGGTCACACTTTTGCTGTTGGTTCTGTACCTGGAGCAAGGTGTCATGAGGCAGCAAGATTCCTGAGTAAAAGCCTAACTTTGAGACACTGTGTCTGAAAGTTCAGTAGTAGTGCATATTGATTTATATTAATGAGGCCTATGACTTTGTCTTGTCTTGCACACTATTAGGTAGGTTCTGATCTGCTCACACAAATCACACTCCAGTGGAACTTTTTTCTACAGTGTTGTGTCAAATTACAGAACTGGCCTCTCGGTTTCAACTAATAACTTTTTGCAGCTGACTATTTGTAGGTTTTTGACCTAATTTAAGGGAGAGAACAGCAGGTAGTTGGAGAAGGGAGAAAAAGACAGTGTTCTGTTGCTTCTTCCCTAGAAATCAGTAGCAAAGATTAATAGTTTTGTGTTAAACAGCTTTTCCCATGAGCATATCTCAAAATAACTTACAAAAGAGATAGGCTAGCATTAATTCCCCTTTTGTGGATGGAGAGGACTGAGCCACAGAGATCAAATTGGTTTTGCTCACTAGTGAAGTGTACATGCTTCTAGGAAATAAATAAATACAACCCAGAACTTAGTGTGGAACATAGATATCGCAAAAATGTCCCTTGAGAGCTGGTATTGCTTTTAAGCTACAATGTCAGTGAACATTCAGGGATGACTAAACATGATTCATTAAGTCTGTTTCTTTGAAAATTCTGTTAAGATAGAAGTTGTAAATGGGGCAGGAGCCAGGCAGCTTCTAAATAGCGGAGCACTGTGGCTCATGATGCTTCTATTCATTTGCTGCATTAATAGTACAGCTTAAAGGGACAGTAAAAGAAAATGTAAACATCAGTCTTTAGTAGCTTTAGCCTGTTAGACATGTTTTGAATCTACAGCCATTCAGAAAACAAAGTTCTGTAGCCAATTTCATGCTGTTTTTAAATTGGAACAAGAACACACTTATGCACCTACAAGGATGTTGTGCCTTCAGAAAAGGATAGGGCTTGCTGGCTTATTTTTTCCTGACTCGTTTAAAGAACCGGTGAGACTGGTAAAAGATACAGGCTTCATGTCACAATTTCATTTAGGCTTGTAACTTATTTAAAAGAACACAGTTGTCCAATGAAGTTGGTCAAGACATAGCCTTGTTTTTTATCCTCATTATGATCCTAAATCCAACAAATTTCAGGAAAGCACTTTGTTGTGTTTACGGCCGCATTCAGGGTGCAGCTCTCAACTGTGGGCTTAAAATTATGGAGAGTGTGTATATTTTATCTCCCCAAGGTCCACATCAGACCAAATTATGACAAAGGAGGCTGGTGAGACAACAGGAATATCACAATTGAAGGTAATTTAGCCCCACAGGAAATGAGTTCCAAAGTAGCTATTAGTGAGTGGTGAGACTGGCGGGAGTGCCGGGACAAACTGTACATGCATATGCTGTGTTTGTGAATCTGCTCACTGGCTTCATTCTGAGAAAGTTCAGGTTTTGGTGGTGTGCAAAACAGATCTTATGGAAATAGTTAAAGACTTTGCAAACTGGATGATCACAATCTTCTTGGCAGCCTGTCCTTTTAACTTGGGCATGAAGATATTCATATAGACTTCTTTGTCATAGAGAGTTATATTTACAAAACAATGCACACACCTTTTATTTTTTTTTTAACCTGGGAAAAGAATTAAGTTCCTTCTAAAGTGGCTGAAGGAAAAACATTATGGAGTTTTTCTGCTCATTGCACAGGACTATGCTGTTAGTAGCATACAAAGACAATTTAAGGAATGCTTTCTTTTGTGGTCAACTTATTCCTATTCACACAGGAGAATAAGAAACCCATGTATGTCATTACTTTTGTAATTTATCAGTATATAATTTTTTCATTGCATCCCAGGAGAGATGACTTTACTCTGAAGTGACTTGCCTAAGTGAAATAAGAAGCTTCTTGCAGAGTCAGGAGCTACATGTAAGTCCTTGGAGTTCAGTGCTTTAGCTGCAAGACTATTGTTCTTGTCATATTTTCCTACTTTCAGAGAAAACATCCACCTTGGCCAGAATCATGCTGTTATTGACCTCGGTAGATATTTTGTGGCTTCTTTCAGTGTGTACAAAATTCAGCTTCTGGTGTCCATGGAGCAGTGAATTGTATGCTCTGTTGAAAGCTGTTTGCAGTCACTAGAACTGTTGTGAACCTTTCGTTATTGAGCCAGGCTCACTCATAAAAACTCAGTCTATAGCTTTTCCCCTTCTCAGTTTCTTGTCATGTGTTTGACATTGAGTTTGCTGTGCGTGGAAAGTTCATCCTTTCTACCTGTAATCAATTAATTACGTTTTGTAGCAGCTGTTGAAGTGATACCAAAAATGCACGTTGCTGGGGAGATGGAGAGACATCTTTGTGTGCATTGGGTATATGTTGGTGATGAGTGAAAAGGTCAGGCAATTCATTTGGGATGAACCTCTGCTCTGTAATAGAGCCAGAGCTCTTGCATCTGCAAATGTGGCAGGGAACTCTGGAGACCCCACATTCATTTGTTGAAATGGAAATTTGTTATCTTACGAGAACAGAACTAGGGGATGCCATTTCTTATTCTTTTGGGTAGGATAGCAAGAGATTAGAGGCATCCGTCTAAACCACTACCCAAAACTAGCAGTTTGGTCAGTTCCCTCCTCCTGAAGAGTAGCTGTCAAACATTTGGTTTTACCAGGCTTGAGGACTAGAATATCAAATAAGTCCTTGTTTCACCCCCTCCCCGCTGTCTTATTTTACCAGGGAACATACACTCAAATATATATAACCGGCCAGAAATACTGGTCCTTCATGGTATGGGAATACCTATCCTTTTAAACTAGGTTCCTGACTGTCATGCTCTGGGTCTCCTGAGGGCAGAACATGTTGTCCCATATTTATGAGGGACTGCCAAGAAACACCATCAGTGAGGCACGCAGTGAAATTCTTGGGCACGCTCAGGACTGGGTAATGCCAGTGATGGAGGAAAGTGGCCAGTTGCTGGTGGGAGGGAAGTGGCAAGTTGGCAGTTTTGCAAGGGACGAGAGAGGCAGAGTTAAAGCAAAGATACGTATACAGTATGCGCTAACCAATTCCCACTTCACAATTCATATAGCAAGCTGGCATTGTTGACTTCAGCTTCAAAATATTAGATTTCATGTGTTTGTAGGTCTGTGCAACACAGATACCTGTGTCTTCCTCTGTCCTCCATTTTTATGCTGAACTATATACCCTTGAGAGAACAAATGCTGCAACAGCAGGTTTGTAGTGTCATTCAGACAGGTTTTGGTTATGCATGCAAAGTCCAAGGCCTTTTTCTTTATTAGGTTACAGCTGGCATTAGTTTTTCACTAACCAAACTAGGGCATTTGACAGCAGGTAGCAGAAGGCAGAAACTTCATAGCTAATATTTTGCCTGTGTACCGATCATCTGAATAAACTAAGAGAAATATCTCAGCTTAATAGCTCTACCTGAACTCACGTATCCTTTCTCACTGATGAAGCATCAGAAGAACAGTCTGCACTGATACTCCACTGAGTCTGAGGCAAGTCAACCCTCCTAGCTCTTACTTGGAGAAGTCCTGTGTTTTCCCAGCATGCTGTAGCCTTGTTAATCCTTCTTAAATTGGAACTGGTGATGGTGTGGGGAGGAGGGGTCATTGAAACAGGACCAGAACTGCTGCAATTGTATGCGCAAAAATCAATATTTGACAGTGGAAGCAGCAACCCCTCAGCAGTCCTCAGACCTCCTGGACCTCATCTCTCAACATAGTCTCAACCACCTACCTCTGATCCACAACTTCTCATTTCAAATGCATTCTACTTGACACCATCCACTTTCTCCCAGCATCCTGTATATCTGCAGATATTGTCACAGCAAATTGATGTCACGCAGTGATGTGAGAAGTTCTACATTGGCTAAATTGTTGTGTGACTCCGTTTGACAAAAATGTTCTCTCCTTAATTTTCCTTGAAACCACAGCAGAATTTCTAGCAATGTGGAGTTCATCACGGGAGTGACTAAGAGCTAGAGGGGCTCAGTGTGGAAGTGAAGTGGTGATTTCAGTGCAGTGTATGGTAGGGGAGCAGCAGAGAAAGGTGAGCTATCTGTGAACGTACTCTGGAGCAGTGGGTATACACAAGTGAATTGGAGTGTAAGTAAGTGGTAGGACATATCCCATTTGCTTGTTTGTTTTTATTATAGCTAGAAAAGCTACATTATCTTTTTATGCGAGTCTCATGTTTGTTCTCAGTTCAGCTTCCTGACGGGAAACAAATCATGGCTGGATTGTGTTTTGCTTAGGGATGTGTAATACTGAATGATGACGTACACGTTCATGCACTGTGGTATGTACACCTGGTGGCCTGTGTAGGATGCTTGCATAGCTCTTTGAAAAGCTGTTCTCTGCTGCTAAGCTATAACATGCGTAGCAATACAGAAAAAACCTCTTCATGTGTAATGAAGCAGTGAGCAAGTCAATTAAAATGGGAAGTTCACCAAATAGGGGAGTAATAAAAAAAAAGATCGAGCCTGCTAGAGAAATCCATGGTAAAGAAATTGCCACCTGGTAACTCTGGAGAGAGGTCTTTAGTGCATATACTAATTTTCTCTTCCTCCTGACTTTTCTATGTTGATTATGATGGGGAGCACCCACCATTTATGTACTATCAAGCAGTTAGTTTTATTTGAGGATGTTTAGGGATAGAGACTTTATTTTTCTAAGAGCTTTTTTTGTTATGTTAGGTGAAAACAATCCTTATGCAGCCCATTTAAAACAAACAACAAAACAACAGAGCTTTCATCCTTTCTGCATGTTTATAGATTGGCAAGACATTGTAAGGATCCAATTGGGCATCACAGCAGTGAAGCTCCTCAGCATCTTAGTGCTTCCTATGCTCAAAGCAATTTACATGGATTTAAGTGAGTGTTGACAAACTGATCCTTACAATTTAGTTCTGAGATTGCTAGATAAGAACTGTTGCCATATGTGAGAAATCAAGAAAAAGAAACAGGTGAGGGGCAACACTGAACCCTGGATTAAGGGAAAACCAAAAGAATCCAGCTTATCTTCTGTTGCTTCAGACAGCCTTGCATTTCATTTGGTTCCTGGTTTTAACACCACAGAGCTGCACTTAAGGTCTAAACATAGACAACCAGATAATTTAATAATAGCAAAACATCTTTGGACCAGCTGAAAGCACAGAGAAATTGCAAAACAAGGTCTCAGAAAAGTAAACATCCCAAAAATCAGTAATCACAAAAATCACAGAAAATGACAAATCTGTGTGCCTGTCAGGGTCTGTAATAAAAACCACTCTGAGCTTTGTGTTAATGTTATGCTCTGTAAAACTAGAAAAAGCTCTGAAAGGCCCATAACAGGCATTTTGTGGCCTGGCCTGCACAAGTTACACTGTCTCTATAATTGCAGTGTTTCTCCCTCCAGATAGGGCACTTCAAACATGTATTAAGTGTGCTGCCGAAGTGCAAACTGTGACCTGTTTGTAAGTTATTTTTCTGGCTTGCTAAAGGAGTCATCTTAGCAGGAGCTTGTAAGTGTTGCTTATCCTGTTGAGATTCCATTTCCTGGACCCTTACAGTTAGAATTGCTTTTACAAACCAGCCATTTTCCTCAGCTAGCACTGCTGACTGCTGCATTATTAATGTGCTTGCCTTGCTCCAGGAAGGTATTTTTCCAGTGTAAGATGAAGTTTAGGTGACAGGCTTTCACGACCTCCTTTTTTTTTTCTTTAAACCGTAAGCTACTGCTACTAGCTGGCATTTTAAGCTTTTATTTTTCATCATTAAATTTGCATCATCTGCTAGAACTTAAGTCTTGATGGATGGGCTACTGCAAGTACTCTATTGGCCAGGCTGCTCTAGCACATTATCATCTACATATGTATTGCTAGGTGCTGCACTCCACATATGCCTCCCTGGGTTTAAATTAAACTTGCCCTCCAGTTGTTGTTATTCCAGAAAAGCAATGAAGACAAAATGTATTAAGACTGTTGCTAAGATCAACAGCAAATTTCCTTTGTTATTGATAAAACAACTACTACTGCTCAGTAAATGCGCATAGTGACAAACCCTGACAGGAAGAACATCTCTCGAGAGATGAGTTGGAAGAGAAGCCTAGAAAAGTGAAACGATGTGCTGTGCTCACGCAGCAGGAGGTCAATGGCAGAACCTACTGGTCTCCTGACCTGGTAGGACAAGAAACTTAGATATCTGGAATGGATTCAGTTAATAGAAGTTGCACTATTTTTTAAACTTTGCTGTCATTAAAATAGGATTTAATCTGAGGTAGCATGGCTTTTTGTGCAGAAAGGAGGGAGAGTTTTATAAATAACAAATTCTTGCATTACACTGCACCTTCTCTCCATGGATATTGAAGCACTTGACAGATTAATTAAGACACAGAACTCTCATAGGAGATCCATAGAGCATCAAAAGCTGTTAAATTACCAAAACCCTAAAGACTTTTGCATGTCATCTGAGCAGCTCTAGGTGACTGGGAGTGCCTTTAACCCATGGCAAGTGCAAACAATGGCTTATTGGTATAAATCCACTTAAGTATATTTAATCATAAAGGTGATTAGTAATGACTCCGCTCACAAGTGGTGACACACTAAGCTGTGGTAATACAGTGGTTTGGAGGCACATTCAGATAATCACACTGCAACAAGTGTCCTTTTCCAGAGGGAAACGATGGATGCCAAGCAACTAATGGCCGTATTCTAAAATGAGCTTGTCTCTGATTTCAGTCTGGCCAAATTTTACGGTTGCACCCAGAACACTAGGGGGTACTCCTTGCTTTTCTCCTGCAATGGAAGCTGAGTTTTTTTTCTGCTCTCCATTGTTAGGGGTGAATCATTCAGAAATTTCTGGCTTTGTCCAAATTTACAGGTACTGACAGTGCCAGAAATAGAATAAAAAAATTTGAGGATGTTAGCTGCAGGAGCCAGGATTTTTGTAAGTGAACCAAAGTGGATTGGGAACCCAGAACTCTTCCCAGCTAAATGGGATGGGACGTGTTTTCTGAAGATTCCTTGCAAAATCTGACTCTGTATAACTTTGCAAGATGTAAATGGATGCATTCAGGTGTTTTGAAATAATGACTGGAATCTAATGTGAGAAGCCAGTCATGCATTTTATTCCTCTATATCTGTACTTTCCTTTTGTGGCAGACTATGAACAGCTACTGCTTGGATGTCATTTTCTAAAGGTTCTGTGAGAAAACTGGGCTGGGAATAGCACCAGCAGACAGAAACATCAGGCATTCTCTCCAGCACGCAGTGAGAGACTGAGTGACTTACCAACATGAGATTCCAGTTTCCCATGAAAGGATACCTGCTGTGGACCAAAAAAAAAAAAAAAGGACTGGAGGAGAGCTCGATTCACGTGGGTAGTTGATGATCAGTGTTACTGGGAGTTTGTGTGTGCATTAGAGGGAGAGCGTGTCCTAAGGTCTCCAGAGCTGTCACAAAGGAAGTGTCAGGGTGCCCAGGCAAGCAGAAGACACAGAAGGGGATCTGCAGGGTTGCCGCTCTGGCATAACGGTTGACTAGAGTTGTCAGTTTGGGGTAATGTGATGTATGCATTTAAAAAAAAAAAAAGAAAAAAAAAAAGAAAAAGAAAAGCTGTAACAAAAAACCCTCCATAAAACCCCCATCAGCAGCAAACACTTATCTTTAAGCCTTGTATGCAATATGCAACACAACTATTTATATTTTTAATGCCAGCATGTCCTCCCCTCTCCCCCTTGCTCACGCCCCCTTCTTTCCTGTCCCCTTGGCCATGTCCATGGAGAACAGCACTCCCAACTGGCTTGCATCTGTCAGATTTTCCTGTCCTGGACTCCCCCTTCCCTTTCTGCCATTTGTTTGAGTTTTGATCCAGGGCAGTTGGAAGCCTTGCCCCTCACATGCCATTTCAAAGTGCCAGGGACATAAGATATGCTGCAGGCTTAGAGTACGATCCAAAGCTATTTGGGCTTTTGGATCAAATCTTTCTGTTTTAAAAACTGGCAGCAAGGCCGGGGACTCTGTGCTGAACAAGTGTGGCTTCAGGTCACTGATTTATTTGTTTTTATGAAGTACTAGTCCATGTAGCTGTGATGGCAGTAATCTCTCAGGCGTGTTGGCTTTCTCAAGGAGAATGCAGGAAGAAGGCTTTTTAAACAAAACATTTTTCTCCCTTTTCCTCCTTTTACTTAACAAATCATGTGTTGCAGGGATGAGAAAAAATTAGCATCCAAATGACAGCCAGGCCAATGTGGCTCCTTTAGAAGGATCAAGAAAATAAGGAACAAGAGCCAGGAGCCTTGGGGCTCTGAGACTTCTGAGAGCTTCCTCTGAGCTTGTTGCTCCCTTGTCTTCCTCCAGGTCCTTCCTTATCACAGTCCTCTTTTCTTCTCAACTCCTTACACTTTTGCTTATTAGGAAATGGTTCTCGCTTCTATTACTTCAAATTACAGCCAGTGACCTTTCTCAGGCTTTTCTAGGCGCTTCCCAAAGAGGAGAGGTCTCATTGCTGTGGTGTGGGAAGCCAAAACCCAGAGCTCAGATTAGCAGCCTCTGGGGCAGCCTGCGTCTCCTCATCCCCGTGAAGTGGGACTGGGCATACTTAATTTCTGTCCCCACTCCCCATCCCTGCTGGGATGGCACGGCAGAGCTCCCCCATATCCTTAGGGGATAGGGTTACATTAACAAGACTCCTGGGATTTCAAGCATCCCCTATATGCTTTAGCAGAGACATAGCAGCATGCTGTGGGGCAGCCTGGGCTTGGCCATGGTTTTGAAACAGCTCTGAGAGCATCCTGGCTACTGTAAAACAGCAGCAATCGTCTGTGGTGCTATTCCCCCTCGTCCCCCCAAATCCAAGCAACTGCTATTGTGTTGCATCTTCAGGATAAACAGAAGAGCCTCTTTCTTATTAATTACATTTAATCAATGTAAGAAAAACCAAGGTAGGCAGGATATCCTCTGGCTTGGCCCAGGAATTCTGCAGTCAGGCTCTCTGCTGCAGTTCTCCCCCTTTCTGCAAATCTATCTCAATTATGATATGCAGTATTTTCCCCTTGTTCTCTGACTTTTGTACAGATTGCTGATGGTAGAAGATGTTGCAGTACTTGGGGAAAATATCTTTCCTTGCTTTTCCTTCACATCTCTGGGGTTTTTTTTTTTTGTGTTTTTTTTTTTTTTTCATTCCAACAACTAGTTTAACAAAGACTTCCAAATCTGGGGTTCCTGCAGGAGTATTGAAGGAAGCTAGTTATATTTTTTTCTTATGTAGTAAGGCTGTTTTGTTTTCTTCATTTTTCCAATAGCTGAAGCCCAAAATAGACCAAATAATTTAAAATAAATAAATTAATCTTAAATCATAGAAGTATCACAGAGATTTTTCATAGGTTATCCACATCAAACAAAGATAACGAATCAGAATAAAGAGGAGAAAGTAATTGGTTTCATTTGTCTGTGCTATTCATATGAATGTCACATTTTAGAGGATTTGGAAGGCTTTCAAAAGCCAGTATTGCAGTGGGATCATCCCTATAGCAATATCTCAAAACAGCTGTTACTAGAGAGTGGATGAATAATGTGAAGCATGTTTCCTAATTAGCTGCAAGTTTATCTCTGTTCTACCTAACTGCCTCTGATATTCCATCTCAGCACTAAATGCTCCTCAGATTGATACGGGCAGAAGAATTGAGCAATTGCTTATCTACTGAACTTATTTTGGACTTAGGTTCTTCTTTCCTATATTTATAGTAATTCTTTTCACGTAATTAGCAGATCTGTTTCATTTTAGGAGTAGGTTTTCATATTCAGTTGCCTAAAGCTCTTGCAGGGGAATACGAATGTTCAGTTGCTTTCCCACAACTGACGTCTGCTCAGGCAATGCAAGGACTTGAATGTTCAGCTATCCTTTTGCATTCTCAGCTCCCAGGCAAGCACAGATACTATTTTTACATGTAAAAATGAGTCTGGTGTATTAGAACAATAAAGACACATTAAAGCTAAGCACCAAAACCTAAATTCTTCTTTTTAAAAGACATCATTGCCAACCATATGGACATCATTGAAAATTGACCAGTAACGTTACATGACAGCCCCTTCCACTGCCAACAAAACAATCGTGAAGTAGAAACCCATTTATAAAACTGCTGCAGTATGCATAAAAGACCAAGACCTGTGAACTGGATTTTACATATAGCAAGATGAGGCGCCGCCCAACTGTCAAAAGGTATATGTATGGCACTTGCAAAAAATTCAGGTTCACCTTGCTTTGGATTGTCATCCTGGGCATACACAATGAATAAGGACTTTTGCAGCTTTTCGGCAAAATGTTTGCTGCCATTAATAAGGCAGAAACATTGCACCTCACTTCAGTGTGCAAGTTAGAGACCCATGCAAGTCATTTGAGATAGAATTACTTTTTAGTGCATGTTTTAAGTTCACGATTCATATGTGAAGCTATCCTTCCTGGTAATGTGGTGTCTACCTCCATGATATTAACAGATGCACAGATATATTCTAGAGTATAAACCAAGAATACATTTTTTTTTTTTAAAGCAGATTCCATTTTGAAAATTCAAAACTCTTCTTTTAACTTCAGAAAACTTATTTGTTTTTAAGCTTTTTTAAAAATGAAACATATATTGAAGGTTTTACTGAAAATTGCATTACTTACATAGAAAATTAGGATGGTTCTTTTGCTATGAAACCAAATATGGGAAAGTCAGCATTTATTCCTGTAGGTTTTCTTTTTCTGACCAAAGCCATTCTTCATATGTTTTCCTAATTTTTTAAGTTGCCTTGAATGGCAATTTTAGCATTGGCAGAGTGCATGGGGCATCTCTAAGTGAAATCCATGTACCTTCCTAATGAAACTGCTCAGGGCAAATATTTTGAAATGGACTTGAGGAGTTCATAATCTAAGCTGGGGGCTTGGGGCATGCTGGGAGTGGGTTATTTGTGGTGGGTTTGGGGTTTTGTGTGTGTGAGTGGAGCTCCTCTGCATTGATCTATGCTGGCTGATGATCTGATTCAGTAAGTTTGATGACATCTGGTAAAATCTCATCCTCAGTCAAGCTCTCCTATTTTTGCAGTGTCCAGTGAGTAGGGTGGAAATAATTGTTTCCCACCTGCTGCCTCTTTTTATGCTTTCTTGGGTTCCCTCTGGTCTTTTGTGCCAGTCCCCTGGGTCTGCTAATCATAGTGCTGCTTCCCCCAGTCAGGCTTGCCTGCCTTCTGCCTGCTTTGAAAAAGTACTGCAGCAAAAGCTGTCCCTGCTGCTTAATACAAGTTTCAGTAATGCTGTGATTTCACCTGGCTTTCAACACCTAGTTAAGTCTGCTAAATATTTCAGAACAGGTAATGTAAAACTAGTGCTGGCAATATCTAAAAGCCTTTCTAATTAGCAGCCAGGTGCTACACTGGGCAGCCTAGGTGATAACAGAGAATGAGTTTGAAAGTAAATACGTAACCTTCAAATTTTAGGTGATGTCTTGTATTCTACAGGAATGGTAAGAATTCAAGCTAGCGTTGATAGCGTTTAATTCTTAGGGTTCAGAATATATTTTTAAGTCCTTACATGGATGTCATACTCAGAGGTAGGTTGTATTTTGAAAAGTTATTGATGTTAAGCCATTTTGCCAGGCTGAGGACACAAATTCAATTACTTGTTTTGTCTCCAGAATTACTGCGATGACCTTGGTCACGAACCTCCCTAGAACAATGGAATGTTCTTTAAACAAGGAAACAATCTTGAAGTCATCCCTCCCCTTCTTGTGAATTATTTGGCTACTCAAGGAAGAAACTGAGACACAAGGAAAATACCATTTCCAGAAGTTGTTTCTCAAATATCAGAAGTCTAATGACAGCAGCAAGTAAGTGAACTGAAATGAATGTGGTTCTTCTATTTTGAGTTGCTGAAGTGTAAGATTAACTGCAAGTAGAAACAGATTTTCTGATTCTTGACCTTGTGATTTAATGACAAGGTCTTGTTTGCTTGAAGTACATAGAGATTCATTTATATTTATGTCTGCACATCTTCTTCTGTGTACCTTAGAAACAAAAATATATTCCATATGCAACCATGTCTAGAATGTGAACCTGTGCTACTGTGTTTAGGTCATCCTGGGTCTGAAAAATGTTTATGAGATGCCCAAATCACTGTGGCTTTTTTTTTTGAAAAGCTCTCCATCCCTTCCCATACATGAAACGAATGTATTTTACAAAGAATACAACCTAGTCTGTTACTGTGCTGTCGTGGCTGAAGGAACTCATAGGGCTGTGACTGGCTACTGTATACCTTTGAGTCTCCTTGAGTACTGTCTTGAATATCTTCTTGTTACTTTTTGTGTGTGTGAATTTCTCTTAAAAAAAAAAAACAAACAAAACCCCAACCAAACACTGGTTAGATAATGCTGTTGTAAATTACCTTAGGGCCCAAGACGCAATGCATAATGTCATCTTTCATGCTACCCTCCTCCTCACTTCACGATCCTTCTGCCTGCAAAAGCTACTAGTGAAGTAAGTACACAGTCAGTTAAAGTATTGGGCCAAGTCTCAAATGATGTAAAGGTTTATTTCATAGCTCTGCAACAAACTTCCTTCTGGCAGTGTCTCGATCTTTTTCAGTACTTATCAGTAAAGTGTGATTCATACTACTTCTGTTTTTCTTACCTTTTGGTAGGCCTAACTAGACTTTAAACTCTAGATATAGTCAATGTCTCACTCGCTATGCTTGTAACTGCATCTATCATCTGTCTGGAGAAGACATTGTCAATAATAAACATAGAAGTTAATGGTGTTGCCAGTGCAATAAAACGTCTCAGTCATGTTGGTGGAGGGATACGTTCATGTCATAAGCAGGGTTGATGGTAAGGGAAGAAGAAGCAGGCAAAGAGCTAGGGAAAGGTTCTGCTACTTGTAGATGGAGGTGAATTACATACTGAGAAGTTGTTTACATCTGAAGCTTTTTGTTACACTTTCACGACACGTTATCATCAGCCCTCAAAAATACAGTCCAGACGTTTAGGACAGATGCTTTTGCAAATTAGAATCAGTTGAAGTGAAAAGCTTAGGTCTGCTCTTGGCAACAGGATTTCGGAAAGAACTCAAGCACTCCTTCTAGCAAAAAGGGAACTATAGCCAAGACTTGTATCTGTGCTGTCATCAGTTTTTATATCCAGACAGTTTCTATGATACTCATTGTTCCTTCCCATTCACCATAGGGGAGAATCAATAATAATCAATATGTGTTAGTGTTTGCAAGCATTTTAAGTTTTTTTGCATATTGAATGCCTAGGAGAGAAGGCTACTATAACAAAGAATAAAAAACATTACCATAAAACTACCCATGTTTCTTGGACTACTTCTAGGAGTTCTGTGCTTCCAAAAAAAAAAAAAAAAAAGATAGCACAATATGGGTCTGACAGTGACCTGTGATTTTTCTGTCAGTGTAACACTTTTATGAAATTGTATGTCCATGAGAAGTAGATTCAACAGGTAAGTCACAAGCATGGTGGTGTTCCCTTGAAGAACAACTACATTGGTGTTCAGCATAGGCTTTGTGTACTCTTGCCTCCCTCCTGTCCTTTCCCTTTTCTATTGTGCTTGTGATCTTAGTACGAAACTATGCCCTACCATGGCTCTGTATCATATGGTTTTGAATACAATTGTTTTCTTCAGAAGGTGAGGTAAACAACTACATTTTTTTGCTAAATATCTGTAGACTGCAGTAAAGACAGAAGAGTAGCTTCCCGCATGTTACAAATCAACCTAGTTCCACTTTCTTCAGGAATCACAATAATTTAAACAAGAGCGAGTGGTTTTTCTCCTTAATTTTCTGTCATGAAAGCTACTGAGTACCCAGGTACACTGCTGTTCTGAAGACTAAACTCTTTATTTTGTTCTTGAAGCAAATCTAATGGTTTCAAGGAGGGGGAAATGTATCTTGCATATTGTAATGTCGTGGTCTTTCTTTTTCACCCATGACTGTAAACAGCTAATTTTTACTCCTAACTACATCAAGATTTTAGAAACTATGCTAGGAAACTGTTGACAAGATCATCATAAATTATCAATTTCATTAATGAAAGGAGTGTAAATGTAGATTTTGGGGAACAGCAACAACCAGGAGGCTGTCCTGATGTAGAGGTGTTCCAGCACACTGCTAACCTAAGCTTGGAGTTCAGGGTTTTGCTTAGAAAACCCATCTGATCATGGAAACATATTGGAGTCTGGGAAGTGCCCCGTGAATGGGAACTGGTAAGAAATTGTGCCTCCTTGGAATATTTTGCCTCTAAGAAATACTCAAAATACAGGAGATCAAAGCTGCAATTAGTAGTAGTAGTATTAATTATAATGTTATAATAATAATGGCATATTTTGCATCTTATGTTAAGATGACCTATTGCAAATGGACTTGAGATCCATCCAGTATTTATACCCAAATTATTCTACCTGCTGGAGTGTGAAGCATCTTTTAGAGATTTCTGTGCTCAGATTTCATTGGAAATTAGCTCCTTCCAAAAAGACTGTGGCATTGCAAGTTCAAGAAACAGAGGCTTTTTGTCAAAAAGCTAAGGAAGGGTTCCTGAGAGGATTTTAAAGAACTGTTTTGAAGAAGAAAAAGGGGAGTGCTTCTTGACCACAAAAATACAACCTGTTCTTGTTAAAAAGGAGAGGTGGAAGACAGAAGTAGAAAAAAAAGACTTATGGGATGTCAGGAGCAAAGATGAGGAGCTTAGGAGAAACTGAGGACAGGCAAAGGTCCAAACTACAGTTAGGGAAGCTTCTGCAGAGTGTGAGCAGGCTCAAAAGCAGGGTCAAAATAAGGGACTTTAGAAAGAAAAGTAAGCTTGAATTTAGTATTGCTAGTTGCCAGTGGAAAATAAAGGCAGCTTAATGTGCGGGGCAGAAGTAAGGGGACTGAAGCAGTAGAAGACAACTTCTTAAGGAAGTAAGAATCAAGAGTGGAAGAGTGCAGTGAAAATGACAGCAAGACAGAGGAGCAGAATTCAGTAAGAGACTGAGGGAAATGAAGGGTAGGAGGTCGGAGATAATATCCATGTTGTGGTAGATTCAGACTAAGAGCACTGGAGAGGTGTTTGGAGTAAAATGAAAATAGAGAAGTTGACCAACACAGCAGGATATGTCTCAGGCATGGTTGGAGATAAATGGGGAATGCTGGTGCACAGATTTGGGGGAAAAAAATCCAAAATAATAGGTTTAGGAAACAAACCTAATATGTTTGCCTCACTTTTAATGAGGTTTATGCTTCTTAAGAATCTTGGAAAATTTCCATGTGTTATCCTAATCGTTTGCATAAAGATACAAATATGCATAAAACAGAGGAGAATATAGAGAGTGAAAGAAAAGACCAAGGATAGAACTATCAAAAAGTTAAAACGGAGTGGGAGAGGGGAGGGTGAGGATACAGAAGAACAAAAATGAAAATACATAACATAGCACAGTTATTGAAATAGAGGTAGAAAGCTTTAGAGATCCACAACTTTTCCAGGTGTAATCATCTTCATATAGATGGGAACTGGCAAGGTACAAAATTATTGTAAATTATTCTAAAATACGATTATCTTGACAGACTGATTATATTTGATTGTGTTGATTATAGCTATTAAAATAATTTTTCTCTGATGAAAAAATATATCCTCATAGTTTAATTGCAGGTATCCAAAACTTAGATTTAACAAATTGTATATGCCTTCTGCTTTAAAGTTTACTTTTAAATGTGAGGGGGAGAAAAACAAACAGATGCAAAATGTGATTATTTGTTATAGGGTGCTTTGAAGGAACTCTTTTTCTGGAGAACTTGTGTTCTTCCTTGCTCATCCCTGAAGTAGTGTAGGTTACATATCATTCAGAGGAAACATTCTGCTGTCATTTTGAAATAAATGCTTAGGTAGTTCAGGTGAGCCTTTTAAGTAGTTTTACCAGAAAAAAAATTAGAAATCATATGTTACATTGTGGAATGTCTCATCTGAAAAGGGAATAATTACTCTCTCATGTGAGGAAAGGCTGAGAGAGCTGGGCCCGTTTAGCCTGGAGAAGAGAAGGCTCAGGGGGGTGACCTTATTAATGTATACGAATACCTGAAGGGAGGATGCAAAGAAGACATAGCCAGGCTCCTTTCAGTGGTGTGCAGTGACAGGACAAGAGGCAATGGGCACACACTGAAACACAGGAGATGTTCCCTCTGTACATCAGGAAACACTTTTTCAGTGAGAGGGTGACTGGGCACTGAATCAGGTTGCTGATAGCAGTTGTGGAGTCTCCCACCTTGGAAATACTCAAAAGCTGTCTGGATGTGTTCCTGGGGAACTGACTCTAGGTGGGCCTGCTTGAGCGGTGGGGGGTGGGACCAGGTGATCTCCAGAGGTCCCTTCCCACTTCAGCCATTCTGTGATTTGTGTACTCTGGTTTCTCCCTTGCCACACAAGTTCTAGTGACAAGCTATGAGCTGCACAGTTTGTCCCTGGGTAGGAGTTTGATGGTTCCCAGCCTGGGAAACTTTGTGTTCACTCTGATCGGCTCGTTGTGTGCCAAGGGAAGATTGCCTTCTGTGAGTCTGGAGCCTTGTTTTGCTAGGAACGATCCAAACACTGTATCCAGAGGTAATCCCTGCCCTCAAAAAGTTTCATTTAAAATAAAGAATTGAGATGATGATTGGGAAGGAAAGAGAATGACCTGGAGAATGGTTAAAAATCAAGATAGCTGCTAAGATCAGAGCTGAGATTTCCTTTAAAAAGAAAAAAAAGTAATTTTGTATCACTTCTCTGCACTCAAATCCTGCCAATTCTTCTTTGTGGCCTTTTTTCAAGCATTGCTACATATGCTATTGCGCTGACAAATTTGGTGGTCTTCTATGATGGGGTTACAGCATTGGTGGATAAAAGAAGAGTGACTGATAATCATCTCCCTCGACTTGTGCAAAGCATTTGATACTGTCCTGGACAATATCCTTGTCTCTAAGATGGAGAGACATGGATTTGATGGGTGCACTGCTTGGTGGGTAAGGAATTGGCTGGATGGTTGCACTCAAAGAGTTGTGGTCAACGGCTCGATGTCCAGGTGGAGACCAGTGATGAGTGGTGTCTCTCAGGGGCCTGCATTGGGACCAGCATTATTTAACGTTTTTGCTGGGGACCTGGACAGTGGGATTCAGTGCACCCTCAGCAAGTTTGCAGATGACACCAAGTTGAGTGGTGTGGTTGACACGCCTGAGGGAAGGGATGCCATCCAGAGGGACCTGGACAGGCTTGAGAGGTGGGCCCGTACAAACCTCATGAAGTTCAAACAAGGCCAAGTGTGAGGTCCTGCACCTGGATTGGGGCAATCCCAAACATGGATACAGGCTGGGCGATGAGTGGATTGAGAGCCCTGTGGAGAAGGACTTGGGCGTACTGGTGGATGAAAAACTGAATATGAGTGAGCAATGTGCACTTGCAACCCAGAAAGCCAATCCTATCCTGGGCTGTATCACAAGAAGCGTGACCAGCAGGTCGAGGGAGGGGATTCTCCCCTTCTATTCTGCTGTGGTGAGACCCCCCCTGCAGTACTGCCTTCAGCTCTGGGGTCCTTAGCACCAGGAGGACATGGACCTGTTGGAGTGAGTCCAGAGTAGGCGACAAAGATGCCCTGGGGGCTGGAGCACCTCTCCTATGAGACAGGCTGAGAGAGTTGGGGTTATTCAGCCTGGAGAAGAGAAGGCTCTGGGTAGACCTTAAGGTGGCCTTCCAGTACTTAAAGGGGGTTACAGGAAAGCTGGGGAGGGACTCTGTATCAGGGAGTGTGGCGATAGGACAAGGGGGTTTTAAACTGAAAGAGGGAAGATTTAGATGAGATATTAGGAAGAAATTCCTCACTGTGCGGGTGGTGAGGCACTGAACAGTTTGCCCAGAGAAGCTGTGGATGCCCCATCCCTGGAAGTGTTCAAGGCCAGGTTGGATGGGGCTTTGAGCAACCTGGTCTGGTGGAAGGTGTCCCTGCCCATGACAGGGGGGTTGGAATTACATGATATTTAAGGGCCCTTCCAACCCAAAGCATTCTATGATTCTGACTCCTGAAGTCCAAGTTTGGTCAGAGAGACCAAATTAAATCCTTGTTATGAAACATTCAATATAATTAAGTGTACATTTTTTTTAACCAAAATAAAATATTAATTGTAAAGCTTAATGCACATGGGTAATTATCAGCTAAGGATCCATTACTTAGCATGCTGTATCAGGTCTGGAGCTTTGCCATGCCTGGGACTATATTTATAAAATCACCGCACTTATTTTTTTAATGTAAAAAAAGTTGGCCTCTATTTGGAGATAGCCAGAATCAAAATCCTTAAATCAGTTCTAACTATATGGTACAGCAGTTATTTTTCCCAGAAAAAAATATACAGTTGAGTTCAGTTGTCATTCACAGAAGAAAATTTCACACAAATCACTGCAATTTTTCCTGTGTGGACCAAAAGTTTGAGTTTTATGAAAGTAGTCCTTGATGGTAGCTACTACCGTCTAACTTTTTCTCCCAGGCTTATTATTTCCTAACAGGGAATGTGCATTTTTTATTTAACAACTTCTGTTTTTATGTGAGGCTGTGTGTGATTGTATGCAAGATTAAAGAAGCATCTGAGGTTGGACATGGGACTGGGATTTGTGTTGCATATGTCTTGAGCTCTTGACTGCAAACAAATGGATTTTTTTCAAAGAGTTTGAAAATCAGTGCCATTTTGCAGTGGTATCCAATGCATTCACTCAGATTGAGCTGCGGATCTGTCACTTTGAAAGGCTTGGTTGCTTTCTAAACCACTTGTATAAAATGAGATTCATTCATTATACGTAGGCATGCTTTAGTGCTGGAAATTGTGTTGGCAGTTCATTCGGTGGCACTTTCTTCTAAAATTTGTACCCTATATGTTGCCTCAGTGTCCTCCTTTGGAAGGGTAGTTCGAGATAAAGATCAAATTTCACAGAGGATGAAATGTTGGGAAAGGGTGAGGGAAGAGAGAGAGGTCACAGCTGCATGTCTAAAATCTAGTACCAAGCCTCAAGAAGCTAGTTCCAGCTAGTCCACAGCATTTCCAGCTGTGTTGGCTCTGACCAGTTATTGGAGTCAGCATTTGTGCCTGGCACCTGTGCAGGTCACCCATATTATAGATGGTCTGACTTTGTCCCTTGGCTCTGAAAATCCTTTTCTTTTGATGGGAGGAGCTAAAAGGAGAAAAATGAGAAAAAGAAAAGTAAAAAAAGGCAGGGAAAACAATGACTTAAAAGAAATGAAAGTTGGGACAGGTATGTCTTTGGGAGGAAAAATAAATGACCTATGGACTAAAGATTTAAAATGTAGAATATTTTTGTAGATTAGATACTACATGACAATGTTGACAGGAGGTGGGAGAGAGCAGACAGAATTCCTGAGTATTTCTGTAATTCTTCATTCACGAATGTTTTCCCCTGTGATTTTGAAAGTCGAGAGTATTTTGTGTGTGTATCCAGTTTTAAAATGTTAAATGTGCCCAAGTGATTTAAGAGTCTAAGAGCAATTTCAAGAAGACTTAGGCTATATTTCTCTGAACATCTGTGGGATTAGAGATCTGTCACTTTTCAATAATTGGACTTTGACTCTTCCATTATTTCAGTGCTTCTAGAAAACATTTTAAATCTTTACAGAACTATTTACTTTTCTGTTTACCAAATTGCCATAATTTCCCCACAAATTTCTTTGAGAAAATGAAATAAAGGTTTTCTCCAAATATGGTTGGAACTTTCTAGGACCTCGAAATGACTGGGTTATGTAGAAGTTATGATTTACTTGGATGAATCTGTTTTCATTCAGAAACGATCCTGGGCAGCAGGCACTGAGTGGATTTCTATCCCCTTAGATACTGCCTTGGCAATTAGCTCTATTTAGACTTCTGGAGTGTGAGAGCATAATTAAGAAGTATCTCAGTGATTTCTTTAACTATTTCTTTCCCTTTCCTGCATAAAACTCTAATTCTTATTAAGTGATACATCTAGCTTGATGAACTCCTTTGAGATGTAATTTAGTACATGTACAGGATTATCTAACCCCATAAGCTACCTAGATCTGTATTTTCTTGGAGGCTTGTGTTACACTTTTTCCTTTTATGTGAGTTTTGATGAGTTTATGCGATGTTTTGATATATTTGGTGCTTGTAACAGCACTTTCAAGGGCATGGACCAATGCATTTTCATTACCTTTGTAACCAAAATATGCTTTTGAAAAAGTCTGTTTGACTTCAGGACAAAATGTATGACAAGTTTCACTTTTTTTCTTAAGCTGCTGAATGAGCAGAAGGCTGGAGGTTCTATAGTTACAATCAACATCTTCCAGTTGTTGCTGTCTAGAGAGCTGCTTGCATAACTGTGTTTGTTAGGAAGTGCTGATGATCCGTGACTCTACCTGGAATCAGTAGGAGCAAAAAAGTGTGGCAGCTCTGCTACTCAAACTCAGGCATCTTAAATATATGTCCATTTGAAGAATTTTGTCAAAATATTTCATTTACACTATTTTTTTTCCTTAGCTGTTAAACTATGTGAGGTGAGAGGATGAAGGGCACCACAAATACCTGTTTAGATTCATGTTAGTTTTCATAGTGTCAGTTTACTGAGGACAATTGATATAATAGCCTCATTTTTTGATAGTTAAGGTGCTCTCAGTGAGGATTGCAGGCTACAAGGGAAATTGTCCAAGCTTCTGAACAATTAGGACTTCCATGGGCAGCTAACTCCTTCCCACAAATTCAACAGACCTAAAGATGAATGCTAATTAGAAGAAAGTATGTGCCAGACACTCAGCTGGTAGAAAAGGAAATCATTCTCTTCCCTGCAGTGCTGCCAGGTTCACTTACATCAGATGAGAGTCTGACCAAATGTCCCAGAATACCGTGCAATCTATATAGAAGATCAGTATAGGAGAGCCTAAACCTTGGGACCATAAATGAATACTAAATCTGGCAGGAAAGTTGCCTTAAGAACTTCATCAGAAATGGCTTTATCACCGTAATTATGTATCTGAACCATCCAGGACACATCACTGTGTGCAATAAATGACTGTAATCAGTGGTGGTAGGCAAGGGAGAAGTAATTAGTGTGCTGAGTATATGGTTAAATAGCTTTTTCTTTTCTCCTCTACCTATTGGTTCAAGTTAATATTATATGTGTATCTTCTAAGATCAAATTACCTGAACTAATAGGTAACACTTTCGTGATGAGCGTTCATGAGCAGACTGTTGTTCTAAGGCAGACCTGAGACCGTCAAATGTTTGCTAATAGAAAAGTTAATTTTGGGATGAAGTGTAGGTGTTTGTAACATCTGTGCGTTCCCCTGACTAATGTCTTGTTGTCAGCTGATTCTCCATAGACTTTGCCAATCATATTTGTACCCTAAAGCACCGGCTGAGCAGACATACCCTAGCAGAAAACAGAACTTGGCTGTCTGCTTCGCAGTTTCTGTTTATGGTGTTGAAGTATCTTTAGGAGGAAATCACTGTGCGTGTCGTCTTATTCTCCTTACGCTGGAATCCTGTGCCATCAACAGAGTGAAGGAAGGCTGTTGCTTCAATCAGGCAGATCTTAATCCTATAGCAGTTCTGCATGAGAGAAGTTCCCTTTGATTTGAGGGTTCAGTCTGAAACACTGTGGCTTACTAAACCATTTTAAACACCACAAACGACCCCTTTGCAGTGTAGAGAACTTTAAGCTCTATGGCTTGTTACCAGCTGTGGGGAGCTTTCTATCATGCTGGTCCTCTTTCTGTACTGAGATTTGCAAGCTTGAGTTCAGAAGTCCATTTGGAAATAGTTGACATACAATATGAAGGACAATTACAGGCAACTGACACTGTAAGTCTAGATCAGTATTATTTCACTGCGTTTCTGATTATAAAGTGGTTATTTCCATACCTTTCACTAGGTATTTTATGTGACAGATGGAATGAAAGATGGTCAGCTCTGGGCATTGCTGTGTGGACTCTAATCCTTTGGGTTTATGTATTCTATCATATGTTTCTGCACTTAAGCAGCATCGTCATTTAACTTTTGCACCTTTGAACAGCAGAATCTACTTCCTTTCTAGTAGGTTCCCTTCAGGAAGGTCAGTCAATAATTTAATGGAAAATTTTGCTGCATTTCAGTGCACAAATCGGTATCGCATAGGGTCTATAACAGCAGTCTATTTCTGATGGATTTCCTTTGGGCTTTGTATGTGTGACTTATTGACATCCACAAGACCACTTCTCTTCCGCAGCACATACTGTTCATCCTGGAGACAGAAGTGATTTGGGCTGTACAGTACTTTGGTGGGATGGCATTAGGAAATGGCTTTAAATAAAGGAGTTAAAGCTTCCTTCTCATTCCTCTCCCTTTTCTTTTCAAGCCTCTCCTCCAGTGTTCTCAGACATTTGGAGATGGATCAGTCCCTGAGGGTCTATGTGATCTGTCAAGGACTGCTCACTTCTGCACCCATTTTAGGGAGGGACAAGGCGTTCAGCCATCTGTGGGGCTGCAGGAGAGCCCCCCTCTCCTCTGCTGTGTGCGCTGTGTGACACCCTTGCCAGGAGGCAAGGTTACTTCTTGCCTGCTTGCAGAAACTGCAGTCACCGCTCAATTATGAGTTGAATGATTCCCCGGGAAGAAATTTTCAGTCCCAGCTGGGACCTTACTGTCTAATGGTGACAGTTGGTGTCCGTCTTAAGACTATTAAGTTTGTTAATAGCCAACTTTTCTATTAAATCACTGCTTTACGTTGCATGAAAGCTGTGATACTGGAAGCATCACGCTCTTGAGCAGCTTTACAATTGCAAGATAATAGTGCTGTCCAGCCAGTGCGTGTGTTTGGGTGTATCACCTGCCCTAAAATGCCTATGTTTTTGTTCTAGCTCTCCATGCTCACTGAACAACTGGTCTAATAAATAAACTGATCTGTAGATATCATGATCATATATTTCTTCTCATGCTGTTTTAAGGGGAAACTGTGTTGGCTAAAGTTAAAAATTCTTAATAATTTTTTTTCAAGTCATCTGTTTTTTACACATTTTTATGAATAGTAAATCTAGTATAGATTCAGGTTTGGCAAGTTTACTCAAAAGACTCTGTACAATTAAGCATTGGTCAGGGATTAAAAGGTAACCTTGGCCTGAGTTCTTTGAGGGGTTGCAGGCTTTGGTTCATGTGCTTTCCACTGCAAATAACGCAAAGTGATTATATTCCTTGCAGTGCTTTGAAAATCTTGCCTTGAAATTCTGCCCCAGAGTGATATAAAAGCTTTCAGACAGCAGAGAGCCTGAATTCGCTATCCATATGCCACGGAATTATTGAAGAGTGTGGAAAATTGTTTGCCTGGGTATAGTGGCAATCCACAGTCAATAGGGAATTTGGAAACAGGTGATAAGACCTCAAAAAAAGGCTTTGATGTAGAAAAATCAGTTGTGTTTCTTTCGCTTTTGTTACAGTTGGTGTTGAAAGCACTTCTCAGACACACACACATTTTCAGACAATGTAGAAATGACACAAGCCTATTTGGGGGGTAAATTGGGCCTGTTAAAAGTTGCTGGTGTTGCAGGAGGCGTGACTTGGGGTTTATTTCCTCGCTGGTCTGATCTGATGGGTCATCTCTCTTCTGCTCCACTTGTTGTCTTCTATCTGTCAGTTTACAAATGTAACGACTGCTGGTAATGACCACCTCTAGCTGGTATTTGCGGAGAGTCTATCACAAAGGGCTGCCAGCCTTGCTTTTGGGGCCTGTAGACATTTCTATGCCGAAAATAACGGTCTTGACATTTTTCATGTTCTGGGTAGTTGCATTTCTGCATTGAGAAAAGTAAGACTCCCAATTGTCTTTTTTAACGAGCTTTGCTTCATGACTGCTGATAATGGTACCCTGCGTGTATTTTATAGCATGAAAAGTACACTAAATTGTGAAACTTATCTCTGCACAAAGGTGCCTAATTTAGAGTGTCTGCTTTCTTAAAAGTGGCTTTAATGTAGCAGTCATTTATCAGGCAGGTCTACGAGATTTGTACACCCCAGTGCTTCTGTGAAGGGCATGCGGAGAGGACTGTTTTTAGACTTTCTTGGTGGGATTCCATCCAAATCTTATTTAAATTATGAATTATGCACTGTGAAATAAATATAAGAATTCAATGAGAATATAACTTTTTCTTCTCCCAATTTTCAGAACTTCTATAGAAAGGCAGTAACACTTTAAAAATGTTTGCGCTTGCAAATATTGTGTAGAATGAACCCTGGGATATTCATGCTATCGTGCCATTACAGGAAACAATACAGCAGTAATTCATGATATACCCTTGTGTTTTGATATGGATTGGTTAGTCCATAGGTTTATATAATCTCTTTTCCAAATAGGTTTATACAGTCTTGTGGTCTTGAGAGGATAAAAGAAAGTTTCTGAATGGAAGAGAGACTGATACCAGTGCCCTTTTAAGACTCTGAACAGAGTGACCTCAAAAAAGTTGAGAATCTGCTGAGGAAAGGCCATTTTCCAGGAAATAAAGGCCTCCACAGTTTGTTTAATCATTAGAACTCTTCTTTTTTCCTCAGCTGAGATACTAGAAATTTACCTTTTACATAACATAAATGTTCCCAAATGTAGTTTACTATTAGCTTTCATATGGCTTTTTTTATACAGCTTTGCTTCTGCTGTAGGGATTATTTTATCCAGATTTCAAACTAGCATGGTAGCAAAGTGGGGCTGTGTTTACTCCGCATTAAATATCCTTATTTAAATGGTAGCAAAAGAGTCTGAAAGCTTTTAAAAATCCACACACTTAGTAGTTTTAGCAGTACAATATTTAAAGCAAAACCAGTCATTACTGCAGAGTGACGAATTCTGAAAATGCAAGTCTTAGATTTGTCAGCCCAAAGTTAAGAAATAGAGTGAAACTTTGATTTCCTTCTCCCCATCCAAAGCTCTTGAATCCAGCAGTTCCCACAGAAGCCTCTTAATAATGTTTCCACTCATTCACTGAACACTTCAGAAAATCAGGTCAGTTCCTTACGTTTCCAAATACAGATTTAGGATCCTAAATATAAGCATGTTATTCAAAAAGAAATTGGCTTCTTTTTATATAGATTGTGAAGCTACAATCAGATCCACTTGACTTATTCTATTCCCAGCTCTTACGGAGGGCAATAACAATTGTATTTAACTCCTGCTTGATGTATAAAATTGTCCTTCCTTGCAGGTGAGTAGGTGTGATTCTGTAAGTCCCTCTGGTTAGTTGCCTCTCCTTACTAATATAACAGGCTATTTTTCTTCACTCCCAGCAATCTGGGAAGAGTACTTGAATTTCCTCAGCCCTGCTTACGTGCAGAAGACTTCACCTTCCTTCCACATCAAACCTTATCAATGTCCTTTCTCCAGGTTTATTCTTTCTGCAATGCCCTAAGAGGGAGTATGCGTTTCTTACCCTTCCATTCAAGTTACCTTAGCTAAACCCAAAGTTTAACAGCAGGGTTGGCAGCCTCTTTCCACGACTCCAGAAGCAGCTCTCTGCTTTGTGTCTATCCCAGCTCCAACCTCAGGCATTCATTTGGACTGGTGCTGAGCCCAGGAACCCCAGAGATGGTCTGGAGGAAAAACTTCTCCAGAGACAATGTTTTTGGCATTCTACCTGCTCTGTGGTCAGCCCCTTTCCAGCCCCACTCCTACTGCAGCCCTTGGCTTTGTCTCTCTGGTTCGTACCTGAGAGGAAAATTGCAATTCCCATAAAGTGTGATATACATCCAGCAGTTTATTTTAATTCTTGAAGTAACTCTATTTACTCTTGGATGAGGTCCCCGGGGAGAACTTTGTCCTAAATAGACAAAGTGACTGTGAATAGCACAGTAGGCTCTGAAAGAACATGCAGAGAATATGTAGTTAATAGTATACTTAATCTCTAGCCCTTACTATTAAAGCAGTGTTTTCTCCAGAATTGCTTCCACATCATTGAATTTTTCTTTTACGTAGGAGGGCTAAAACAGAGACTAATAAGAATGCCTGTCTTTTCTGTACTGCCTTTTATCCTAAAGCCTCCATCTGCAAGAATTCTTTTGCCATTCATCAGAGCATCTCTAAATCTATTCTGGTTTATCTCAACTGAGAATCCTACCCTGATAAATATAAAACCCATATACCACGTATGTGTATAAAATACATACAGAAGTGAGTTTTCTCACCTCTGGAATCAAATGAAGTGAACATGGCATATGTTTAGCCACTGTAATTAAGGAGTGAAAATTGTTAAGTATGCTCTACATCTGAACAAGCCTGCTGGAAGAGCTGATGTGAGCATGGTATGGTTACAGTTACCCTATAGGAATCTGGCGTGAGTGCAGACACTGCGCTCTGAGCCTTTGAAAGTATACAAGTCAAATAGCTGGGTGCTAATGGCCATCTGGGAATTCAGTTGGTGAAAAGGAGTAATGTGCTGGCACAGAGCTATCGGAGCTGTTTACTGCGCTAGCTGTCCCACTGCTTTTCTGTGTGGAGGAGAGCGAGGGTGCATGCAATGATAATCCTCTGTTGGTACAGAAAGCGTGCTGTAGATCTCATTTCATGCTGCAGAAGCTTCTCCTGAGAGCAATCAATCCTCAAAATCAGAGGTACACGAGTCCCTTTCCCCTGTGACTGCAGGAGGGCCAATACAGCTGCACTGACAAAGCTACCATGAGTGGGAAATGATTGTTTCCTCCCTCAGCGGTTCCAACACGGAGTACCTTGTAGAGAGGCAAGCTCCGAACTGAAAGAACTGGAGCTCAAGGCTGGGTGTGAAGTTGAGTCTCTGGAAGATAGAGTGCACTGGCAAAGCAACGCAGTGAAGTCTCTCACTGTGCCAAACTTCTGATAATTAAAATTTCATTGTAATGTACCACTGAATCCATCTCTTAATCTTCCAAAGAGGAAGTGTCTAAAAAAAAAAAATATTGAATTTCTCTCCTTGCTGTCTGTTGCATAAGTGGGTCTGTAAGATTAAAACAAAATTAATCATTTTCAAATTGTTGAACCCACAGAGTGCAAGTCAGCAGCTTCCCTTTAACAGTTTTATAGAGACATATGCCTCTGGGGATCACTTAGCAAGGAAATACTTTTTTTTTTTTTTAAAGTTTGCTCAAGGCCAGTTTATCCCAAGCATTGAATCTATCCAGCTATAACTGCAAAAAGAACTGATTTCCTGACTGCCAGCTTACAGTACTTCAACTAGTGCACGTAGACAAGAGGGGATCAGTATTTAGCAAAAACTAAGGGTCCATTTCTTCAGTTATGCTTTCACACCTATCTTTGTTGTTTTCATAAGACAACCTCTGGCTTTCTATTAGTGAGAGGAAAAGAAGAACTAGAGTCAATGAGTCAGATCCTTAATCGCTATAAATTGCCATAGCTTCCTAGTTTTTCTCTTAGAATTTTCAGCTGGCTGTGCTGTATCCACCTCAACCTTAGATATCTTAACCATCGGGTATGGAAGTGATTTGTGAAGCTTTAAGCTTGTATCTCAATCCCTATTTGCTCCATTCCAGCAATGGTAAGGGACGCTTGGTTTCTAAGGGGAATGTTGATGTTTCATTTCAGTTAGCTTAAAAACAAAGCTGGTTTCTTTAAGTGGGGGAATCTGCAACATAAAGGTGAAATTACAACATTTGTCATGCCTTTCTTGAAGAGAGAATGCATTTGCTTGTTGACTCACGCTATTCCTACTAATGGAGGAATAAAAATAGTATTTTTGGTAAGGAGAATATGGATTAGCAGTCTTACAAGTAGGGATTTGCTGTTGTTTAGGACTGTCAGTTGAGAGTCAGCTAATAATTTCTCTTCATTTCCTGCTCCATAATCCTATCCTGAAGGTATGGTATGGGAGAGGGGAAGAAAGGTTTGGCTGCCTACATCTGAGCCCTGGAGACAGCCCTGGGAAGTGGAAGGCAGAACTCGACAGGGATCCTTGCTTTCTGCAGCCCTGTGCACAAAGTGTAGCTGGCAGGAGCTTGGTAGTGGCAGCGGTGGAGGGTTTGTGTCTGTCCTTCCAGACTAGGGGGTAACACTCAGGAATTTTCTATTGAAATAGATTTCAGTTAATTAAATTTACATGTTCTGGAAAATCTAGTTTTTATTCCCCTTTGTATTACTCCAGAAAATTTCAATTCTGTTGAAATATTTTAATCTTCTCTTGGAGAAACAGCAATTGAAGTATAGCACTTCTGCCATATAAAGTCTTACTCGTTTTGAACAGAAGTTCAGTGTTTGTTGGGAATTGTACTGGTACTTCCTTTGACTCTTGCTTTTACCCTCTGCTTAGAGAGCTCACATTGTCTGCCACAATACGCAATGGCCCCTCTTTAACCAAGCTGTTCCATGAGTTGATGTAATCCATATTAGTGCAGACGCTCGCTCTCTCTGTTTGGGGCAGAGAAAAATTGCTGTGTTCCAGCTTTACCAAGCGCCTTCTCTTTGGATTCTGGGAGAGGAGGACATGCCTCAAATCTTCCCCACGCTTCTTGGTGTGCAGTACCTTCATTTAGACCTTAAGCATCAGACTAATGAATACATCTACTTGCCTTCCTCTCTCAGGGCAAAAATAGAAATGACCCAAGAATGCCTTTTTGGTCGTGGTTTGCCTTATGTTGCATTGTGTTCATTTTTACCAGTGTTGGCCATAGCACCCCTGGAGAGCAGATGGAGGACTGAACGGTGATGAGAAGGATGAAGCAAAGAGGAGCAGTGAGAGCAGGAACGTTTTGTTGCCAGAGGTATTTCCTTCCTCTGGCTTTTTATTCAGTGCTGTATAATCACGCCCTTTGTACTGGCACGAGTGGTGGTGGCAGATGGACTGGCCATGGCAGCACACAAACTACAGCACTTGGTATGCAGCAAGTGGGTTTGCTGTCAGGCGTTATGACACAACCAACAACCAGCCTGCAAATAGCTGGAGGCTGAGATTCTGCACAGCTGTTCCGAAGAAAAGATAGCATTGACAATTTCAGAGAAGTGGGTAATTAGTGAGCAAGTTTTATTAAAAAGATCTGTAGAATTATTTCTGTAGTATTTTAATGTTACTTTCAATTTGCAGTTATCCATTATTTCCACTGTTTTTTCCACTTTTCTGTTTGCCATGTTTGGCTCTGTTTATTTTCCCAGCTTGAGCCACAAAGTGGATATTGCACAAGGCACTGAGAATGAATTTGACCCACTCAGCTGGCATCAAGAAAATTCATTTAAAACCCAGTGTTAAACTTAACAGCATGTAATAGGTCCCACAGCTTCCCAGTAAAGGGTGCCTCCTAAAATCCTCAGAAATAGCTGCATTTTATTGGGTTAGAAGCTCCATTAATGTCCCAAAAATCTAGCAGTTCAGCATTCTTACAGTGTTAACAGTACAGGAGCTGAGCTGCAGAAGTGTCGCTGTAAATTTCACAGGAATAGAAAATGTATCTATTTCCCCTATAAATGTCTGCCTTTTTTCCCTTGGATAATTGTATAACCTCTTCTCACCTTACTGTTCTTTCTTTCACCTTGATGCTTTTGCCCCTGTCCTTGTTTTGCTACCTGGTGAATTTTGTAAATATGGTAAAAGTTCCACTCCAGAATGAGAAGGGCTTTTTTCTGAACTTTTAGACCAAAGATCTGTAATTCCTATGAGGGATAACTCATTACTGGAGAAAATGAGAATTGGGGATGTTCTTCCCTAGACCTTTAGGTAAAAGTTGCAGCATGACTTAGAAACTATCTGATCTGGAGAGCAGAATGAGAATAGCTCTTGGACATTTGTCCTACCCCAAAAGAAGATTAAAGCCAAATGTTGTTGACAAACTAGTGATTTTTACCAGCTCCTCTGTTCCAAAGAGAGGTTCTTCCTCTAATCTCAACTCTGCCATTGAGTTTCAACCAAGATTTACACTCCCTTTAGTAAAACTGGTGTAATATCTCTTATTAGTCTCACAGGCTCTAATCACTTGTTTAAATGCTTGAAAACAATTTAAGAATTTCATCTGAATAATTCTACATAAATTGAGTTTTATTAAAGATTATGTTCATACAACCAATACTTCTCTCTCTCCTTCACCCTCTCTTTTTACAGCACTAGCATTTTAACAGACAGGAAAGCATCACTTAAATAAGGCCCAGATAAAGAAATTAAAAAAACCGGAGTTGTATGCCCTGATCTTTCTTCTCCTCAGTTTGTGTTTCTAACTCAAGTTAGCCTCTCCCCTGTCAACTCTATCTAGATCTGTTTGAAAGCTACATTATGTTCTCCTCCTTTGTAGTGTTTGATCTATGGATTCCTTTTGTGTGAAGCCAAAATTAGGAGCAATTTTAACAAGTTTATGATGTTATTAATGACAAATGCTCTGTGCAGGGTACATCTATAAGGATTGTCTTTCAAAGGATCTTTTCACTTGTATCAGAAACTCTCTCTGACATCTTAATTTTTAGGTGTTGTATTTTTTTTTTTGTAAAGAATTGTTTCCAGTTAGAGAATGGCTCTGAATGTTAGATGAAAGGAGGAGCTGCTTGAAGGACAAAACAAACCACTTTTTCCTTCACATTAGTTAAAGATCAATCATCAAATGCTCTTCTCCATTACAAATCTGCGTCATAAGAAAGCAAATTAGGATAGTAATAGTAATTGTATTAGATTCTTTGAAGTGATGATATTCCATAGCAACTTCACAGCCAGTCTAGTCACAGTAGCATTGATCTGTCAGAAATTACAAGCTGTAATTCAACAGGGATCTCCACTCAGAGAGGAGCAATGATGTTCAGAACAGCACAAAACATACTCAACTTATGCTGATTTCTTTTCTCAGTGCACGACACTGAGGAAGCATTTGTCTTTTCAGATCAGTGGTATTTGTGGAGGAAAAGTAGCTATTGATAATTTGATCATATTAATTTGAAGCTCATTTATTACCATACAAATGGGGGAAAAATGTTCTCTATGCTAGAATGCTATTATTTGCAAACAGCCCAGAGTCTGGGCAGCTGCATCTCCCTGAGCAGAGAAAGAAACTGATCCTTAACGGCTCATGTTTTCCACAAAGCCATACTCTGCCCATGTTCCCCCACTGTATTCTAGTTGACTAAATGAAAGAAAAAAAACCAACCAAACAAAAAACAACCCACCAAACCCCAAAACCAAACAACCCCAAAACTTTCAGATTTCTGAAAGTCTGAAGGTGTGTACATTGATAAGACAGAGTGCATCTCCAGAATAGCAAACTATGGAGCCAAAGCTACCTTTTAATTACATATACCTGCAGAAGAGCTACCTGCTGCTTTTTTTGACCATCAATTACAAATCTTTATGCCAGCTTATTTGTACTGTCCTTCTTGCTATGTTTATATGTGGGGCAATACTGATACTTGTCCTTGTCCTCATATGTGAATGTCAAGATGAGGAAAGCAGGGAGGAACTTCTCTATTGCTCGTGTGTCTGTGCCAACATATTGGACTGGTCCATGATTTTCTGATTTTAATGAGACTGGAACTCAGCCCAGACTCAGTCACTGCAGTGAATTCAGATGATTTTCCTTTCCTGCACATATTTTATTTTCTGTAACCCAGGAAAGTAGTTTAAATCACATCCAGTCATGCAACAGAGTAATTTTATTCATGTGAAAACTTTCTCAGAGATGGGTGTGGAGATACCAAGTCTGATTTGTCATTCTTTCCATTTAGATCTTTAAGAAAGGAGATTTGGATATTGTGACCCACACCTGCCTTTCATATGGGTCCTAAGCTAAGCCTTCATATCAGAACACTGCTCAATTTCAGCAGTTCAAAACTGGAACTGAGCTTTCTGACAGAAACTCTTCTCCAGCCATACCCTTCTGAAGAAGTATAACAGATTCTTCAGGTATTCCTAAGAGCAGTGGACAGTATATTGTCTTAGCATAACACAAAATGGTTCCTATCAGTTTTAGGATCTTTAAAGAACAACTAACAATGGCAGTGCAGACTTTTTCCCCTTCCATGCCAAAGTGAACTTCCATTCTTATATCTCTGGCTCCTGCTGTTTTCCATTCAGGTTGCACCCCATGAGCAGCATTTGGAACACAGAGCTAAAACAAGTAATGACCTGACAGCAGTGGCTTCGTAGCAAATAGAAATACTCGGGCATAAACTAAGAGCCTCATATTAGCTCATGCAATGTTGAAATTTGGGGAGTTAGTCCAATGTAGGAAAGTAAGGAGGGAAAGCTATTTTCCTCCTAATTAAAAAGAAATGCATTGCAAACAGTGAAAGCATAAGGCTGGATCAAGAAACTACGAAATATTCCTTGAATAATGGTTTTGTTTGATTACATTGGCAGGGTTTTGAAATCAAATTTCAAGTCACTTTGTTGTTTCTGGTTTTATCAAGGTATTCTTAGCTGTACTGGAGCTTGTAATGAGCAGTTTTTAGATAATCCTGTGTTCCTACTGAGCCTTTCTCCCAGAGTGATAACCAACTATTTCTCACTGTGAAAACTAAAAAATAGAAGCTGAGGATTTGAGGGGGGAAGGAGGCAGGTTGGGAGGTTGGTTTGGTTTTGGGTTGGGTTCGGGGGGGGAGGGGCAGGATTTGGGGATTTTTTTTGTTGGGTTTTTTGGTTTGGTGTGGGTAGTTTTTATTTGGCTTTTTTTCGAGCATTCACTGTGTCATGTTTTCCACCACCAGATCTTTTTCAGGGATCTTCAGCAAACAAAAAAGGTGCAGAGTTCTCCCAGAAAATAACTATCATTAATGCAGACATCCAGCAGAGCTCTCGTGATGCTTGGTTTAAAGACTGCCCTTGATTTCAGCAAGTTTCATATCAGTTCCTGAATGCAGTTAAATCAGACGTACCACTCTGTGAAATCACAAGCCCAGTAATCTTGCTTCTGATTTCCTTTTTTGTTCTTAGAACCACACAGGGTTTTCACTGTCTTTATCTATGTGTGGGGCAGAGCACACCTTTCTTATGGTGGTGTTGCCTGTAGCACTGTGTAGCTGCTATGTTCCTGCACTCAGCTGTGGATGCCACAGAACTGCACTGGTAAAACCCTGAAGTCCAGGTTAGTTTCAGCCCTGTTTCAATGGACCTTGTCATTGCTTAAATTCATAGAAAGCTTCTAGTATTTAAAGTGCTTAAAAGCCTTAGCTGGTCTAATAATGGGGAAGGTACAGGGATTGCTTATCCCTGTTCTGTAGCAAGGAAATCAAAGGACAGAAATGAACATGTCCTATATTTCTGATTTGGATCATTTCTAAGTGATTTGCTTACAAGAGCTGAAGGCAGTCACAGTCAGAATTACAGCTGCTACTTACCTACCAATAACTCATGCAAAACTACATTTACCAACAGTTGTGGGATTTTTGTGGTTTGGGTTTTTTGGTGGTTTGTGGGTTGGTTTTGTTTGTTTTGTTTTTGTAAACTGTTACTAGCTATTCTTTTGTAAAAGCATGTAAGAGAGTACTTAAATAATCTTTGGACTTGGAATACAATCCCTGAATTCTTGGCTGAGCAGGACATCATATGTTTGTCCTGCTCATTCTGTTGAAATTAGAAGGAAGACTGTATATACTCTTATGGCTGACAAGCAGCTGCCATTAAGATTAATGGAAGATTTGTGTTAGTCTCACTCCACTGATGTTTAATATATTGAGACTTTTTACATTTTAGCTTACCCTTTAGCCTTTTGCAAATCTTACGTCCTTAGTAATAGGACTAATTTATTTTACACTAGCTAATTTATTTTACACTCAGTAGCAATACAAACTATGTTAATTTGCAGATTTTGTGTTTTGTACTGAATTCAGAATAAATATATATCTATTTTAAAGTCTTTTTAGAAATACCTTCTTTGGACCTGGTTTTCTCATTCTTACATAGAATTCCTTTGGCAGTAAGTGGGAATTTCATGAGCATACTGTTCATCAAATCTGGCTATGAGGTAACCTGGTTTCAAGGCTGCAGATAGACTTGCACAGTTAGTTTTTATTTTAGGGACAAAGCAATGATATTTCTTCATCATCCTTTATATGGGGTATTTGGCTGAAATTCTCAATAGTGCCAGTGTCAATTTTCTTTTTGCAAAGGACAGTAAGATGAGATCTACAGTGTCTAAATATCTCATTGTGGGAAAACAAGGAATATTTTGGTAAGGGTCTTTTGTATTCAGAGACTTTAGAAGAAATAGGTATATTTACTTCCTATCGCTTCAGTTTTTTCTATGACTTTCTCACCTTTATAAACTGGGAATACAAAACGTTTGGAAAATTTTACTGGAAAGAATACAGAGAGTAGAAGATAGAATTGTTATAATGTATTAAGACATGAGAAACAGAATTATTGCCTGCTTTATTAAGTTTTTCAAGTTAGATCATTTTATCTATTTATCTATATATATTTTTTTAAAAAGGTTCTTTTCTGCCAGGTTCTGAGCTGTTAGGTTCTGGTCATCTCCTCCACCTAACTTCTTGTGACTGTCAATAGAACCATTTACTCTGAAAGGACTTTTTAGGCAATTAAGTTAAGCATGTGTTTAAAGGCATTCTTGGTTGAAGAAGAAAATGGTCAGCAGCTGTTAGAAACAAGTCCTTAAGCCTTTATTAGAATGCATAATTAGTCTTCAGACTTGATGAGAAGGGAAATATTAATTGGGTTATTTTCTGCCAGGTCTTAAGTGGCTTTATTTTGTCTAAATCAAAGTAATTAAAAGAGACTAAAAATGTAAAGTTTATGTAGTAGAGTACTGCACCTAGGCAATTCTGGTCTGCCAAGTGAATGGATTTCAAGCAGGAAGAGCATTCTCTTTGAAAGCCAAGAAAATATTACTGATAGGATATTTCTCCTAATCTTTTTGGAATTGAGTGGGTTTTTTCTTACCTTTCAAATGGCAGGCTTTTCAAGTTTCCTACCAGATGCTGCTGTTAATTTTTAGAGTCCTGATTGGGTTCAAAGTAAGTCTTGACACTGATGCTAGATCAGGCTGGAAGGACTTCTTACAATTTGAGTTCGATAGAAATTAAAATCCTGCGAGCCATGTGTTGTGTGTTAGGGCTCTGCATTAATAAGTGTAAATCTCTTAGATTCTCCAATAAAAGTAGGCATGCTTTCTTGCAGCTTTAAATGTGGAACCTGGGAGCAAAATTATATTGGTTATGGCTTTGAATTTGGAAAGAAATGTCAAGCTTCTATAAAAGTTAAATGATTTGGACTTGAGATTCTACTCCTTTTCTTTCTTTTTTTGATTAAAGTGATGAAGTAAAAATACCTCATAAGGAAAAGATGATTGCTTGAGCCAATCCAGTTAATGCACAGTTACTATAACATTAGAATTAATGTAACACTGAGGATGTAAAGTGGTTTAATTGACTTGTAGACCCCACTCCTCACCTCATCCCTCTTCTAGGGGTATCTAGAAAATCTCAGGCTAGCCTTAAGGCAGATCTTCCTCTGTAACAGCCTTGGCTCTAAGTCCTTAATGCCAAATGAAAAGCATTACTTTAGTTGTGCTTGGGAAGTAATTGACTAAAGATACAAAGTAATGACAGTGTATTAAAACATGTATCACGTTTAAATAGCACTTGTATGACTCCAAAGAGAAAGAATGGAGATGTAGAGTCATTCAAAGCCTATCTAGGGTTTATGACATCCTGTGCACTGTTTAAAAAGGTTTACATTTAATGGTTTGGCAAGGTAGGAGCATTTTGCAAATAACACTTTGTGGAGTGAGGGTTGGCTTTCTCCCAAAACCAATGGAGGGAAACACAGCTTACATTTTAGTTTTTATAGTTGGTTAAAAGAAATAAATGTGCAACAATGTTATTGGATTTCGGTGATTTTTACAGTGTTATCATATATTGAAATAATCTCGTAAGCACAGCCAAGAACACTGATATTCCTGTGCATAAGAATACGCAGATAAGTGGTGTTGGCCATACTTCTGTGCTAGAGGTGAGAATGAAGTCTGCATTTTGTATGAAAAATATTGACCAGGGCACAACCAGAGTTGCAGATCTATCGCGAGCCTTGAATTTTCACATTCTTATAAAGGAGCCACACCATCATGCAATCCTTATGCATGTGTACAAATTAACCTGAAGACAAGAGGTGAACTGAAATACTGAGTCAGCTTCAAATCATTCAGTGCTGTCATTGATTTCAGTGAAACCTGTCTTTCACTGTAGGCCTTCTCAAAGGGGAAAAATAGTTGATAATATGAACATAGTGTGAAAAATCCTCTCTTAATTGCCAAAGGAATACAGTGAACTATGGGATCCTGAATACTTGCATTTGAAATCAAGTGTGCAGAATAGGATGCCACTTCAGGGAACATTTCCTTTAGTTTGGCTTTTACGGCTTTTAGGGATGCAAGCTGGTGTCTGGCTCAAAATGGACCAGTTTTTCAAAACTGTTGAGTATCTTCCCTTCTTACTGGGACCAGAAAATTATCTTAAATTTCTGTCACTGGCTCTTTAACAGGGAGAAGGGCCCCATCCCAGGATTTTACCCTTTATCTAAGCTTATGGCACTTGAGGAGAACAGCCACATCTTTCAGAAGCCACAGAAAAGGTGAGTTGTAAGAGAGAAAAATGACAGGAAACGGGCTGGGTTCCTGTGAGACTGGCAAGGCAGAGGGGTCGAGTTGGACAGGCCCAGATGTGGGGTAAGGCAGAGAGGACAGATGCCCCTCAGCAAGGTGAGACGTGCTCCTGCCAGAGGTGGGCTAAAAGACTTCTGAGTTTTGTTTGACTGTCAGTGAGGGACAGGCTGATGGCTTGAAGCAGTCTCAGCTCTTGGGAGGATGGCGGCAGATGCCGAAACTCTGCAGTGCCGTGCCATGTCCTGCCACATGCGGCACCTGGCACCTGGGCCATCTATGCCGGCAAGTATCCAGCATAATGTTTTGTACTATGGGTCTAAAACTGGGCAGACTGAAACTGCAAAACTTGAAGGCTATTTCCAAAGAGCTGAGGGTTAATCCTTACTTGGATCACCAACATATAATTAAAGCAGTTTTCAAAATGAAAGGGAGAGATGCATTATGTCTCCTATTTCTGGGCCCTGGTCCAGCTAAACAAGAAATACATGTTTAATGTTGAAGAGTGAATAACTTTGATACCCAGTTCATATGGGTTTAAGTTATTTGAGCCCTTTGCTAGATTGGGGTCATATATTTTATTTTTCCCTCTCTAATTAGTGCAACTGCTTAGCAAAGATATTACCCATGACTTAGTGGTAAGTTGTCACTTTATATTTCCCTCTTAACATTTCCAAACTGATTTCTTTTCAAAGATCACTATCAATTAGCACTAATCTTCCTGTGGACACTGGCAGACTTTCAATACTTTTTGATGCTTATGGACTACACTGAACTTAAGTTACTTTTAGAACTTCAAGAGAAGGACACAGGGTTGGGGTTGGGGTTTTTTTGTAACATCACAGTTATGTATCTTTAATAATGATTCTTTGGTACTGAAGACATTTCATAGGGTCAGAGAGCTCCAGTTATTTCATTAAAATGAAATGGAGAGTACAGATAAGTCATTAAGTAGCCTGTAAATCCCCACTCTTGTGTGCAGACTTTTTTTCCATAGTGATTTATACTAAGCTTAGAATAATCTCTTTAGAACTTTAAGTACAGTAAACAAGACCAAATTTCACATTAGAGTTTTCAGATTGAACTTAGTAGAATTATGGTAGGGCTAAATCTGACCAGCTCTGTTATGGATTCTCTGGCAGTGAGATATAAGAAGGGAAGGAGCGGGGAGAGCAGTGGTTTGGTTTTCATCTCTTGGGACTCCCTGTAAATCAGTAAGGCAATAATCTAACATCAATGCGGTGACCCTGGTAATAGTGGTGTGAGAACATACTCGGCTCCAATAACTCCTAATTCCAGTCACTACAGAAAGGCTGAGACTGTAGTGTTTGCTCAAAACACTGTGAAATGCATTGTTGCCTTTTCAGTTGTGGTTCATAACCCAGCTGGTCCAGCCAACACCATCAGTACTCATTCCTCCATACTTGTCTGTCTACCTGACTTTCCACCCGCTTTAAGTATTCAGAGGATCCATGCAATACTGCAGAGTGGCAGTTGTGAAATAAAGATGACATGCTGGTGGCAGTGGAATTGCTTTCTACTTTTTTTTATTCTCAAAACATTGCTTTCTGTTAGATTCAAATGAAGAAAAATCTCGCACCTAATTCATTTCTTCTCCTTTTGTGTCAAAAAATCATCACTAACATGTTTCCAGGATTTTACCTCTTCACAAAGCAAGCTCTGAAAAAAAAAATTAAAATTGTTCTATGATCTCTATGGCAAAATGGTTAACAATGAGCCTGGTGGCATAGCCCCTGATTTAGATGTTCTCTGCAACACGCAGAAGGACTAAGAAATGTTTTGTTGCTACCATTTTTTGTTAGATCATCCTAATGAGAATTAATCTGAGTTTAGCATCCTGTTTATCCTTGTGGCTGGAATATATAGTATCATGTTTTTCCATCCTGTCCCAGCAACACAGTTGTTCTAGGGAGACAGACATGTTAGAAGTGCCAGGGACAGTAGCAAAGCTGGACTGGGGGGAGGCAGAAGGGAAGACTTCTTCTGTTACAGCTGGTAATTTTATTCTTACTGGCTTAGAAGTCCTTTTTGTTTTCTGCCTTAGCATGGAAAATCATCAGGGTCTGTGATTTTTGTCAACCAGAGCTGATCAGGAGCCATTGGGTGAGCAAGCCCTAACCATGTGGGTAACCAAGTCTCACTCTTGGGTGCCAGGGCCTTCATCCAGTGTAGGGCGTGCTCTGTCAGCTCCGTAGCTGGACAACTGTGCCCATGTGCGGTGGTCAGCTCATGTCTGCTTCTGGAGTGTGGTTGTCTACCACTGGGCCATGGCTCCGGCTTCTGAACCTCCTGCAGTCCCAGGTGTCTGCTAGACTCGTCCTATGTGTTTTATACTCACCTGCCCTTCTGTGTGTCTGCCAGACCCAGGATCCACAGCCCCTCAGTGACTGATAAGAGGGGACTTGATGGATTTCTATTATACTTTAGTATATACTATTGTGTATATATACTATTATACATTTTAGAGATGTTTTAGGAGAGGAAAAGCTACCTTACTCTGTGTGCAGTATTTCCTTCCTTCTCAGTGTTACTGTTTAAGGCTGGGCTGGCACTTAAAG
>NW_009600012.1:0-9805 GCF_000690535.1 Cariama cristata
TGACAGGTCCCCATCTCAATCAGCAGCAGGGCCACATATTCCCTAGCCTATCTTCTGCTGCTGTACATTGTCTTGTTGCACTTTACATCCCACATCAGATTCAACTCCAGGAGAATTTTGGCTTTTCTAACCTATCCTGCATATTCAGACAGCATCTTTATGCTCCTCCTGGGTCATCTGACCCTGCTTTCACCTCTTGTATGCTTCCTTTTTATGACTGAGTTGAGTCAGGAGCTCCCTTTTCGTACCATATGAGTTTTATTAATGTACTGAAGACGCCTTGACCTGACATATAGTGCCACTGCTCAAGAACAGATTTAATAAATGCATCTATTTCACACTGGCACTCTAATTTCTCCCTCCTGTATCTTCTCTCCCAGCAGCTCCTTATCTTCAATATCCTAAAGAGCCACATATACATATATTTTTAATTGTTGCTTCAAGCCTTTTCAGCTTCAAAACTCCCTTGACGAGACTCAGATAGGCACAAACTGTTTCAGAGGTACAATGCTTCATTAGAAGAGTAAGTAGGAAGATGTACAGCCTGGGTAAGGTGAATGTAAAGAAGTGTCAGGGAGGAAGATCTGAAGGCAATTTAATTCCATTCTGATTTTTAAGCTGTTCTCAAATGTTCTAAAGAACAAAAGAAACTCAGCTTGGACAAGCAGAAATACATACATGTGTATATACAGTTGAGAGATTGTAATACAGCCAAAGTAAATCTGTTCTGAGTATTTCTAATGTGACCAAGCATCAAGACTAAGAAGAGTTTTCAATAGATAGATTTAAATCACAGTGAAAAATATCGAGGTAGAATGTCAATAATTTTGGGAATATCTAGGTTCATAATTCTATCTGTGATCATATATCACCGCTGAAATCCCGTATTTTACTGAGGATCAGGCACTCTGGCTCTGCTGGGGGCACAGTATCTTCTGCCAGACGGCAGAAGGAGCTGCTGCAGTCTAGGTCAAACTCTCTGCAGTAACTACAATGATACCACAAACCTAACGTCTTCAGGCCAACCACCTGGATTGCATCCAGACACGAGAGAATGCTCACAAGAGGAGAGGGACAGATGACAAGGGTGTACTAGAAAAAAATGTGTATCAACCACTGTGGAACAGAGAAGAGACAAAGGAGACACAGAGGAAGAAGAGAGCTCTGACTATCCTATTTGTTCTATTTCCCTGAATATCTCATTAGGTAGAGTGCTATTCAAAGACAGATCACTCAAAATTAGATGCATTCACATATGTCCGTGCTATTTACCATGTCTGCATCCCAGTGAAGGTCCTCCTTTAATGGTGACCTTTATTTTCATGTAAAATTTGCAAATTTCTGTATTGTGAGAAATGTTTCCCCTCGAAAATAAATTACAAAATAACGCAAAGAGCAAATGGATGTGGCAAAAGAATTAAAAGTCTATTCTCATTCACATTAGTGAATAACTGAGGTCTCTATAATCATGTTATTTAAATTCTGAATTTCAATATCTGTCTCAGCCAGCTTTCAATAATACAATTCCTCACATATATCAAAGGGCAGCCTAAATTATCAAAGAGGGAAATAAAAAGTTTAAAGAACAAGATGAGATTCTTACACCAGAGGAATGTTTGGTTCTCTTCCTACAACAGGCATTAAGGGAAATATTGCCAGGAGCACACACAGAAGAGTCCAGATCAATGCTTTTGTCTAAAAGAAAAAAAACAAATGGGATTTTTTAGAGGTCATGTGGACAGACAATTGTCTAATCAGAAAAAAAAAAAATACTTCAGCGAACTATTCATGGCTACTAGCTTTTCCCACAGGCAGCAAACCCCTGCATCTATCAAGAGTTTTCAGTAAAACTGGAAAAAGAGCACAGGGTCATTGGTATTACAGCACTTCAATTTAATACAGAAAAGAATCTCATTTACACAGCTGTCAAAATCCTATCAAAGACAACGAGAATTAAAGCTGAGCTTATACTTAAAAGCACTTTCTCAAAGTGTGGCTTTCACACACATTGTAGTTGCCAGAAAGCTGATGAGTAACCTTATGGAAGAACGGAATGAAAGTAATCTCATCAGAAGTTTGCAGCAGCTAACTAATCACCTGTTCTCGGGCAATATAGTAACATTTTCCAGTCTTTGAATCTGAATGCCATTTGATTTAACCACCGTAATTGTCTAAGTAGTTCTCTAGATTCTTTGCTAGGAGGAAAAAAAAACCCTATACCAGGTATTTTACTCTAAATAAAAACATTAAAAGCTGTATCACTTAGAGTTTTCAAGCTCAAGTCAGATTCAAACTCCTGAAAGGAAACTTTCAGTGCTACAAAACATCTTCTGCGTATATCCAGCTTTAAGACAAGTGATTATTCAAATACAATAAAAAAACTCCTGTAAATAAACAAATACAAGCGTCCATCTTGACAGTTCTTACAGAGCAAGACTTAGCAATTTGACTCAAAGTTTTTTTTTGTTTTAATTAGAATGCTAATGTTACCCCAGAATTCTAGGTTTTAGGTATCCTGTAAAATAAGAGATGTTTGAATAAACTAAAGGAAGAAACATCTCTTGTATTAAAGATTATGCCACTTCATATCCATATCTACAAAAGTGGTGGGTTTTTTTTTTTTTGAAAAACAGTACAGAAAGCTGCCTCTGAAGAACAATGCGTGCCAGGTGATTGCAGACAATAATGAACTGACACACTTATCTTAATTTTTCTTTTCAATAAATGATATTATTAAATGTTAGCACTTTCACCAGTCATATATGTCAACACTTGTGTCACTCTGACACTTTGATAAATGATGTGCATTTCATACAATTTTAAGTCAAGCATTTTTTAGTTAATGAACATTAAGACCAGAAAACTGATAGCTAACTCATAGCCACTCCAAAATTCTTAAGCAGTCTTATTACTTATCTTGTGTAACAGATCTATCGAGATCATATTAAACTCCCTTGCCTTGCTACATGCTGCTCACGATAGGTATCAGAACAAGAGCGTAACTGAACAAGAATCTAAAGCAGCATTCCAATGAAACCAGTCCCAACATTCTAAGGTGCAATCAGCTGTTAGCCATTTAAAATACCCTTTTAAAGCAAAGCAATACAGTACCTTTGCTTGAACCCACAGCTGTGTGATCACTGGCCAGCCAGCAAAGACAAGAAGACCAATAGTAAGCGTAGAGCGGTAGAAAAAGCTGAAGACCTAATAAAAAAATAAATCCAACAGGAGACTGAAAAACATGGATATTAATAAAGCTTAAAATTTCTCAAAGAGGTACAATGCTAGCAATGACAAAACCTGTTAATACATATGGATAAAATACTTACTAGTATTTCAATTCCCAGTGTACAAACCAAGAGGAATCCTATAGACTGACTCATAGGAAGTGACAAGAGATTTGCGGCAAGGTCTTGAATAACTGAAAATCTGTTCAAAATGATGGAACAAGATAATAAATATTTTTAGCAAAACAGGAGTATCACAGGATTTTACCTTTGAAGGGTGTGGAGGGGAATCAGAGCACAAAAAATCCTTCAGGTATTGCTGGTCCTGCCTGCTGTTTAGAAACAGAGTGGATGATGGCCTGAGGTTCCTTCTGCCCAGTTTTATTTGATGTAAAATCTACATAAAACCCTCCAGCTTTTTCCCCTCCCATTTCTGGCACATCTTCAGCAGTATTTGGACAAGCTTCAGATTATTCTCTATCCAAATCGAGTCTGAGTTTATGAACATTTTTGGTTATGCTGTGCTTAATGTTCGTCCTAACTGATGAAACATTCAGAAGCTTTAGAGAGAGAAAAAAATCCCCAGTTGGCTTTTCCAGTGTTTTATGAGGCAGCTCATTATCTAACTGCAGTTGGTCTCATTTTCCCTGAATAATACGGAGTTGGTATCTACACAATTGCCAGTAGATTAGGTAAGTAATAGAAATCAGAAGGTAGCAAGTATTTTTGGATTTGGAATAAAAGGAGACCCGAACAAAACAGGTTTTTTTCAATGTCAGAGCACAATCCACAACATGACTAGCACATGTTCTCCAAAAGCAGCTGGAGTTCAGCATACTTGACACTTTGCAGGATCGGACTATTTCAAAATTACTGAAGAAAAGGAACAACCTGTCTCATTTTACAAAAGAAGTCAGCTGCTACAGGTATTTGCCCAAGGTTTTAGCATCCTTTTGCTACAGTTACAAGAATACTAAAAATATTTCGTCTTAGAAAGGTATTAATTTATTTTTGCTAACAGAAAAGGTATCTTCTAGAATTGGCAGCTGTATCAGTCAGTTTGAAAACTACTCTATATGTCAAGTGAAATATAAACCAGAGTCCTCTGGAATGTCTCAGGAAGCATTTCAGGAAGTTTAATAAAATTATATCTAACTTTTTCTCCCAAACTTATGGGAAAAATTTAATTGTCAACAAAAAGGAAGCACAGACCTGATTTTGTAAAACATTCTTCACAAAGTGTATTCTTTACTTACTCTCTCACAACTGCATACCATACTGGTACTGGCAAGAGACAGTATACGTAGTATGTCCAAGGACATGTTTGAACCAACAGGAAAAAAGCTATTATCATTCCAACAATGGCAAAACCGTAGAAGAGAACAGCAGATTCCTGAAAAACAAATGGTTGGACAAACATTCCTGAAACAGCAATAAAGTGTTTTAAACTACACACTACTTTCCATTTGCTAGTTACGCAGTAAAGCAAATGTTATTTTAACACAGACAGTCAAGCTGCCTTGTGTCTATGTACACCATTCTGGACACTGTTTCCAGCCAGATTAAAAAAAAAAATACAAACAACAGTAGGATTGGAAGATCTAATTCTAAATATGTCTCTACATAAGGTCCTGCAGTAAAATCTGTATGGCCAAGGCACACTTGTACAATCTGGAAGCCCAATGAATGCAATGTTATTTATGTTCAATGGATACTTGAAATTCATTGGAAGTCAGAGACGCTAAGGGTCTTGGAAAAAAGAACTCTCTTAAATTTAGATTCTGAAATCAGACCTGGAGCATAACCTTTAGAGTCAAGTTCACAGCATTAGGGTCAAAACATTTAATGAAAATTCCATTAGCATGGTTCCTCCTCCTGTTTGAGACATTTGTAAGAGAACTAATTTAATTAAAATAGAAAGCATTAACTCCTACTGGAAAAAAAACAGCTCTTCAGGATCTAAGGACAGATACTGAAGGAAGCTTGCAACCAACCTTCCAAAGGAGAGATGGCCTTACTCAAAGAACCTACAATTTCAAAATACAACAGAGGACTAGAGCTGCATAGTGCTGAAAGGTGGTATTTAAAAAAAAAATAAAATTAACATATGAGATTAGAACATTCTCCCTACTACGTACTCAAAGAAACATGTTCTTGAACTGAGAGTGCTGTAAGAAGGAACATCAAAGAGAGAAAAGAAATTTTTTTAATGGGTAATCTCAAGAGATGTAGACTAGTCCTTAATCATCAGGTAGCAGCAACCTCTTGTTTGTGCAAAGCTGAGCATTAAACAGTCGCTCTGCATCTGCCTTTTAACTCATCATCCAACTACTCTTCCTTATTCAGGGACATTCAGATATCTGAAGAATTACTGGTAAGGGAAGATTACATACAAGTTTTAAATAAGCAATTTTATCTTTATGTATTGCAACTTGACATAGCAAAGGCAGCTTTAGTAACTGAGCAGTCTTTAGTTTATTGTGTAGATAATGATTGAAGACACTGTTCTCTTCTACACAAATACCAGTTTCTTTGAATGAGTTATGTAGACAGATACACGACAATGTTCAATACACTGAGAAGACATTCAATTAGCAGTTCACATAGACAGGCTAACATTTTTTCTGCCCCCCTCCCCCCCCTGCCCCGCAACTGACATACAACTGCCTTGATCTAAACTGACAGCGAATGCAAGTTCTAAATGATCTTTTAAAATAGAATTTCTGCTAAGATAGGCCATTAAAGTAAGGAAAAATATTTCATATAGAAAGCTGACCTAATGCAATTTTGGTTTATTAGTTTTAAATTTTACATTTGCTGACATATAGACAGAATGAATATGTATAGATATGATATGCAGACAATACAATTTATCACTGAATGAGTAAACACATACAATCAACATTATATTCCATATAGAGAAATAAATATTATAGAGTCCAATATAGTTGGTGATGCATTGAAAATGGAAACCTAATCTGCATTTTCTGTGGATGTTTAAAAATAGATTAAAACGTTAGGCTTCTTGCTAAGCGAAACAACACGCTACTCTAAAAGGAAAGAGGTTTTTTCATAAACAGCGTAAGAGGCCAAAAACTTTTAAAGATTATATATACAAGATATGTAGTTTCATTATTCAGAAGCTCCTTTCAGATTTTATAAGCCTGTGCTTTGCAGAAGACTATTTGTCAATGGTAGATTAGTTTCTCAGCCAAATTCTTTAAGTAGCTCCAATATTAGCTATAAACCAAATAACTTCCATATGTGAAGCATTAGCCTCACACTGCGATTCCCTAAGTATTTAGGAACACTAAAAACACTTCTACAGAAAAAGGCCTCTTACTAGAACAGAGGAAAGAAAAATTGCATAGACAAAGAACTAAGAAACTTAATTCTTTTTTCTACCACTGCCACTAGCATAAATTTGTCTACAAGTAAAATCAATACACCAAATGAAAATCTGATGTCAACTAAAAATGTGAAGTTTTTGCTTAATGTAGTTATTAATATACCCAATACTCAGTCTATTTATTGTAATTATTTTGTTCATGTCTAACATAACATGCATCTTGGATTACTTCTTCTCAGTTATTTGATGGAAGAAAACCTAAATCACGCAGCACAGCACTTACGAATATTTTCTATTTCAATTTTGTTTGATCGTTTTCATTAAAAGCCAAGACTATCTCATTTCAGCCAGTAGTAAAAACCTCAAGATAGCATGACAGGAATTTTCTCAGAGTAATATATTGAAGGCAGTAAACATGCTAAGTGAGTGCTCATTCTCATTTACATTACCAAATGAAACAATTCCTCTTATTCTGAAACAAATTCTTGAAGTTTGGGAGATTCCTCCTCACCCAAGGCTTTAATCTTGCTCTAGTGAAATGCTAGCTTTTTGCCTGTTCATCTTTTTGAGGTATCTCTTTTCCTGATGAGTGACTGAAAGTAAATTAATTTCTTAGGATTCTGTACTTTGTGAAAAATCAAACTACAATAATCTTGTCAAAAAGAGCTTCCTTCATCTTTGATGTCTCCTGCTGCACCCTTGCAAATCACAGAGCAAGACAGCAAGCTGACCTGTGAAGCCACAGTTCTCCTTTCTATTAAAACAGGTTATACATTTTAAAACCACCATGACTGAACTGCACAGATTCTGAAAACTGATTTCACTTTGCCAAAGAGAACAGGAATAAAATAATTTACATGCTAATTTTTTTGGCCTTACAGTAAAGAACAAAAATCAAAATGGAAGCCTTTAGTCAGTATCCTTCCAAACAAGTATTGTTACAACAGAGTACTGACTTCACTACAATTAATGCTGAAAATTGAGTTCTGGTTAAAGACAGACCCTCAAATTGTTTTAAATCACTATGTTTGCTTACACTTACATTAGCATCTAGTAAAATGCACACTGTAGGAAGGAAGAAACTGAGAAAGCACAGTATTGCACACTCAGACTTACACAGCTTAGGAATACTGATCTTAATAAATGGACCAAACAGTAACACTACAGACTACAGCAGCTAGAAAACTCCAGCTTGCCGGTTTCTACACGTAGTCCAAAGAAGTGGAAGGCATGCAATTTATCCCACACAGAGAGACTGAGCATACATATAACGCTGAAAACTGAGAAATAAATCATTGCATGTTTCCAACCTACCTTATTATTAGTCTGGACAGTCTTGGTCAAATTGGTATGGGTCTTGATAATCACTAAAATCACGTAAGTAGTCCAGCCCACAAAACTCATTGCAATACTTAGACCCAGGAATAATCTATCATAAGTGTGGTAATAAGACAAGCCTTCCAAAGCAAGGTTAATCAGGGTTTTGCACAGAGATACCTAGAAGCATACAAGACATAAAAGCAACAGTTTAGAATAGTGTAAACTCCATTCCACAAATCAATGTAACTGACAGCAACTGGAAGTCAAGCAGCTCCGCTACTCTCGGCACATGTGTCCTCTCTGAGCATTTTGGCCAGAACCAACTGCTGGAGTAAACACTGCTTTGGACTCCTGTTGGAGAGAAAGTCAACCATCATTTGGCTCCTTCGTCATCCTCCCTGGCCACAAGAGAGGTCACATGGTGAAAGCTACACAGACAGCACACCTTGAACACCACCTACTACCAAGCATGCCACTTGTTTTTCCCATGAGCATTTGACCATACATATATTCTAATATAAGCAACCTCCTTCCCCCCAAAAGAAACCCAGTTGTGTGCTTCTGAAGGCACAACATTTACATAGAAGGAGGATTACAGATGCAGCCGAAACATGGTCACTCTCCACAGTCTGAAACAACCCCTTCCTGGGGGTTGATGTCCTCCACTTCAGTAGTACCTGATACCCCAGCACCTTGCCTAAGCACCAGAGATGAATTCACAGACTGAACTCGAGTCCCAGTTTCATTCACAAAGCAGCTGCTTGGGGCTTTCAGGATGCAAATCATTTGGACACAAGAAGGGTTGTATCCAGTCTAATGACAGGTCCCCTTACTCAGTAGCTCCACTGGGGAGACACCATGACAGACTGGTTTTTCCCTACGCAGCAGTGTGCTGATCCCTGTGATCTACCCAAAGACGGGAAGCTCAGCTCTGTAATTTGTGGTCACACAGGAGTCTCTGGTGATTAAAAGATCTGTAAGGAAGAGCATAATAAGAAGTTGAGCATACGTGATGATGCTTCTTTATATGTCCAGGTATCCAGCACGGATGTAACAGCAACAGCCAACAGAAAAAGGTATGTCAACTGCTGAAGAGGTATCACAAGTCTGCAAATGGGCAAACTCACCCAAAATCATGTCATTCCTGAGGATACAATTATGAACACAGCACAAAGAGCTGCAGAGTTGAGGAGGCAAAGAATCATCTATACCCCAGCAGCTGGCAATGCATTGCGACCTTTCTGCATTGCGATACAGGAAGCTGAGGATAACCAGGGCACAGGCACAAGCCCGATATGTTAGTGATAAAGGGTGAACTTGAACACACGGGGCACTCAAGTGAGCAAGGGGTAAAATTTACATATAACCAACACCACAAATTTGCAGGTTCTACTGGAAATGTATAAAATATCTCCTATAAGTAAATGTGTGACAGCCAAGTAGTAGTATTAGGAAAGCAAAAAGAAAACCTGCTTCACAGCAAAATGGATCTATTGATTTAAACTGAGCTATTCCCTGCTTACAATGAGGTAAATAAAAAGGCACAAGGTATAAAATAGATTTAGCTGTTCTGTGCTTAAAATAGTAATTTATTACCCTGAGAAACATATTCGGGGAAAAAGAAGAGCTGAAACCTAACACATAAGGGAATTATTTTCCCATGCATCTGGCAGGTTAACTGTAATCTTACATATTCAACTTTTTCTTGTACTTTTTAACGCAAAAGTCAGTGATCAAACTAAATCTGTTAAAATGAAAGACTTCTTTGTATCGTTTAACTACAAATTATTTCTGTGAATGTCAGAATACAAGGACTGGTGAACTGCACCCATCAAGTACCCTGTCACATGGTGAGTGGTAGCAAATGCTTAGGAAAGTAATACTAGAACTGGGAATCATAGACTCATTT
>NW_009600013.1:0-7766 GCF_000690535.1 Cariama cristata
CACCTTCCCCCCTGCCCTGCCGCCTGCCCCAAACTGTGCCAGGAGGAACAAAAGTGTTTCCAGGCTGGAGTTTTCTCCCTTTCCTCAAGGAACCCCCACCTCCTCCCATCCCTGTGCTGCCTCCGCTCCACCACCCCCAGCCCTGAAATGTCCACCCTGACCAGGTGCTTTCGTGACACTGAAATCCTCTCCAACCCCAGCACAGAGGAGACCTCATCATGGCCCCATCCCTCTCCTGGGGCTGTGAGATGGGGCAGACCTCTTTGCCCCATCTGCTCTAGGCAGGACAGGCCTCTCCTGGGACACAGTCCTGCTCCGATGAGGAGGATTGCAAGGACAGATCTTAATCACTGGAAACCCTCTGCCTGGGCAGCATCTGCCCTTGGTCACCCTTGACATGCCAGGACATGCAGTCCTGGTTGGGGATGCTCATGGTGGGGTTTCATCTCATATCTGCTTGTTGGCTGATACCTGCCAGGTCACTGCTCTGTGGCGGGGCAGGCAGGCAGCTTCCAGCCATCAGAACGAAGGTCCATGCCCATCCCACAAGACAGGACCCCATCTTGTGATAGAGGACACCAGTCTTGTGGTTGCACAAGGGACCTGCAGAGTCACAAAGCCGAGGGAAAGGGCAGCAGCTACAGTGTTGGGTTCCCAAAGCAACCAGTGCCACCCACAGGCTGTGCCTTCTCCTGGCCAAGGACAGAGAGGGGCAGAAAGCGTCCCACAAAGCAGGGATGTCCAGGTTGGCCAGCCCTGTTGGGCCAGTAAGTCTCTCCAGCCTACCCCTGCACGTCCTCAAGATGCAAACACAATGTTTGCAGTCTCACTGCAGCAAGATGGGCGATGACCCATTTCAACAGATGGCTCTGGCCACTGTGGCTGGGTAGATGTCATCAGCCAGCAGCGCAAGGGAGCAGGGACATGTGCCCCAAAGCTGTGAGGCCATTTCCCCAGGATGGGGGCCAAGCAGGGACCCCAATCCAGGGAGAAAGCCCCACGTTTTCCTTGCTGCATGGAAACCTGCGGGCAGGGCACTGACTGTGCTGGTGGACCAGCATCAGAAAGACACAAACAGTCTCCGATGGCCCCTTTCGAGCGTGATCCCCGCAGACTCAAGGAGGTATGAGCACGAGCCATGGCCGATGGAGCAAACGTACGCAGATGCAGAAGAGGGGACAGAAAGACGATGGGCCTGTATGCAGTCTCCTTGGCTCCAGCACAACACACATCACCGAGAGGCTGAACAGGGCTCTGATGACTGTAGGCAGGGGTCCATTGGTTATGACACATTTGGCACGAACAAAATTGCCTCATAAAATACTTCTCAGATCAGCAAGAACTTGAGGGATCTCAGGAGGGAATTGAAGGAGAGGAAAGTTCAGACGATTGGCAGCAAGATCCCTCCTCGCATCTTGGAAGCAAAAGCAGGCAGGGGAGGGAGACCACCAAGGGGCAAAAGATGTAAAATGGAGGTAAACCGGAGGTGTTTCAGGTCATGGAGCACCAGGTCCACTTTCTGAGGGAGCATATGAGCTGGACCACCTCCATCTCTCTGGGAGAGCAACCAATATTCTGGATAACAAATGAGGCAGAGCAGTTAAGAGGGCTTTAATGGAACATCTTTGGGGAACAATATTAAGAGAGTAAACAGAAGACGTAGGCGCCACCACAAACTGCTGTCTCCTGGCAGCACAAATGTTAAAAAGCAAACCTAGAAGCCTGGGCAGTAAACAACAGGAGGTAGAAATAGCCACCGATGGCAAAACAAGAATGGCTTGGGATTTCTGAAACCTCCTGGGAGGGTTTCCCCATGAGTTTACCCACAAGTAGGCTGTCGGTCGTGCCCTCTGTTTGGAAAAGATGCTATTGCCTTCGTTAGTGTTGCTGGCTTTTCGGAAGGGCAGGAGGTGGGGTGCCCGCTCTCTGATGGACCACGGGAGGGGACTCGGAGGGTGACTCGGCTCCGCCGCTGTGTGCTCAGCCCGCCGACTGCAAAACACGAGGGGACGGTGCCCGAGATGGTGGGAGCCTGTTTTGGGGGAGCGGGCAGTGAGGAAGGTTGGGTCCGGCACTGGTGAACCCCCCGGGCGCTGCTGGAGCCGGTGGGGGATGGCAGGCTGGTACAGCCGGGGTCCTCCTGCGCCGGTCCCCGCGCTGACAGATAAAGATGGATTGATTGCTGAGTTGCAGACTGATGACTGCTGTCAGCTGGTGGCCTGCCTCGCCAGCCAGGGAAGGGAAGCAGACTCCATGCCCGGTCCTTTTAAAGGCTTTTTGCCTCAGGATATGATTTATTGTTAGAAAACAAAGGATGTTTAAGAAAAAAAGCCAACACAAAATAAAACATCTCAATTGATGAAAGCTGTCTTTGGTCCCCAGTGGCTTTTCCCCCTCTTCTTGAGCCTGGGAGCAGAGGAGGGATACATGCCCCCCCTAAAATAACCCAAAACCAGCTTCCTCTGCCTTTTAGGTATGCAACGCTCTGGTCTCGTGATGGGCAGGGACTCCAGAACCTATTCCCATGCGAGCATGATACTGTGTGCAAACACAGAAAAGCTCTGACTGGTGCTATTTATATGTGATGAGGGACCGGATTTTTAAAAGCACAGAGGTGCCCAGCTCTAGCCCCTGGTGCTGGAAAAAGAACAACTTCCCTGGGCTGAAAATAATTAGGAGTAAAATTAAGGAGTGGAAGGAATTATTTAAACAAAATTGAATGGATGATAATCGGGGAGTGTATAAGGCTGTTTTGTGAGAGGCTGCAAAATAACTGCTATTCTGGAAGCCTGAACGCTGGTTTGCATAAAAAACCCAGCTGAAAGAGAAGGTGGAAGCAGTGGTATTGTAGGTTTAGCATATATATACACACTTAGATAAATAGCATTATGGGCATAAGTACGTGGCATCGATGTACATGCATGTTAATGGTAAACAAAAAAGGAGGAATCTGATAGTGGTGAGTAGAAATCGGTGAGAACATGCAGACATCTGGGAAGAGAAGCTAAAGGCAGGAGTGAAAAATGTCTGGCCACTAGGGTTAACGTTAATAAGAAATTGTTTAAATATATCAAGAAAAGCCAAATCCTGTAATGAGATCCCAGACAATAATGGGAAAATATACAGCTTGTGTGTAGAAGAGACAAAAGTTATTTGTTCAACTTTTATTTTTCTCTTTGGAAAGAAGTAGGATGACACATTCATACTTTACGGAGATAATGAAACACTTTGTATTCTACCAGTGACGAAGCCGAATGTTAAACAGCAGTGATTAAAGTTAGACATTCTGCAGGATCGGATAACTTGCATCAAAGGATAAACAAATTGGCCCGAGAGCTCTCTGAACCATTAGTGTCGATTTTTAAACAAATCTGGGAACTCTGGGGAAGTTCCAGAAGACTGGGGGAAAAAATCTAACACCGGACTAATAAGGCAGTAAATAAGACGGGCCATGAAAACAAGCGTTGTTTGGCAGGACATGCATCCAGAAAGACGGATCATAAGAAAAACCTTTATGCCACACAGTCCATGTGGACTCACATTATGTTGCATAATTAATGTCAAGCTGTGGTTTGCAGAAAATAGAGCCTTTTGACTGTTTGGGATGGGATATCAACTTTACCTAACAAGGTGGCATCGTCCACTTAGGTTTTTGCATGGTGCTTGGCTTACATCTGCATGGCATCCCAATTAAAAAAACTAAAAAAAAAATCAACCCTGTACAAAACCAGTGCAGTTGGGATTGGTTTTATGGCTCTATAACCAAGTCCGTTGGAAACGTTTGGAGATGTCATCTGGTGGGGTTGTTCCTTATGGGACCTTGCAGAGGTCTGATTAATAAGAGGGATTGATCATTGCTGGAGAAATGGGCAGACAGTCAGCAGAAGAGTAAAGCTCAACGTGGCCAGACAGGTCACTTGCGCTCTGTCTGTGCTAACCAGTCCTTGTGTCTTGGTCTCCAGTCCCTGCAGGATAGGGAGCTATTGCGATGCGCCAGCATTCCCATCTGGGCTTCCTCTGTCTGCAAACTGAGGCTCTGGAGTTGCTGGTACATACCCAATCTGGAGTTGGGACGCAGCCAAAGCATGCCTCCAGATCTAAGATTTGGGAAGCATTCTGGGATAACCTCATCTAGACACAGCTTGGCTCCCTTGGCCAAGAGGACCCCCCTCCAGAGTATCTGTCTTAACCCAGCTGCAGGCGGGGTCTTCTGTAGCTTGAAGGTTTGATCACCTGGCACCAGAGCAAGTCAGTTCAGATCCTCAGAGCAACATAGCTCCCTGCAACCTCTCGGCCTCGTTAGCAACGGGATCCATTGCCCAGAACAAGGGTGCACGTGATAGCAACCACTGTGCATCCTTCCCAGGGCTGCCTCCGAGTTCAAAACCAGCTGTTCCCAGTCATACCCGTTTATTCTTTCAAGTCATGATAATGATCATCTACATTTCAGTGCGTGTGACAGTCTGTCTACTCTCTTCAGCCAAGTTTCCACAACAGCGGTATTTACAATCAAATGCTTGCACCCAAAGTATGGGCTGAAATGCCGGGACGAATGCTCATGGAAGCTGAGAGCCCAATTATTCCAGCTATGTTGTTTTCAACCTATTATGTTTTTTGGAGTCCTAAATCTTTTTTTTAAGCGTTAAAGACCTCCTTTAGAAATTTCTCATCTGTATATAATTGCCGAGCATATACGAACTTTCATTCCTTATTCATTGTAGGAGTAGCTCGCAGTATCTTGACTGGGTGGTGGGGCACAGGCCATAGCCCCTGGTTTAAAAAAGGGAATTGCTGACCCTGCAGGCCATGGAGAAGGTCAGACTAGGAAACAGCTTGGGGGTTTTTTTTTGAGCCTGAGAGCTTTTCGTGGTTTGACATTGTAGAAACACCACTCCACGCATGGCTGGGGCACATCTGCCCACACTGAGGAGCAAATGCAAGTGGAAAGTTTGGGTAGGCAGAAGGTAACTAACCCAGCACAGCATCTCCCTGGGAGTGACCCCCTTTCCCTGGGGAATGGCCTGGCCCAGAGCGGTGTCATTTGAGGGGACCAGTGGCCACGACCATCCGGCTCTGTGGTGCATTTGTGGGGTCAGCAGGACATGAAACCAAATTCCCTTTCCCTTGGCGAGCTGTGTGCTCCATAAGTCAGGAATGTGAACGACCACATGTTCGGCTGAAAAATGATCGTCCTCAGGAAGGGAACAGGTCTATCATGCTAAAGGAAGGGAACAACTCAAAGCATGACCTGCAGAAATGACACCTCAGGGCTTCAAATTTGTTCCCCATCAATGCAGAGGAAGAAAACCGACCTAGACCCTGTTGAGGTTGACAGGTCTTAAATTTAATCTGCTCTCAAGGCAAGACGTGACCCTGTTCCTGTGCGCTGTTAAGGCTGCAGCTGTTTTACCCATTGGCTTTTCCTACTCTCTGGCCACCTTTGCAACCTCTCCAGCAGAGCAGAGAAGTATTCCTGTCTCTGCACCAACTCTCAAACGTGGACTTCAGCTAGGACCACCGTCTGGACTGAAACCCAGCCCCGAGGAGGGGGCTGTTGCCAGAGGATGCTGTCCCTTCTTGGACCCTGGCTGCTCTCTGCCCAGCAGGAGCTGAGGCTTTCCTGCCCAGCAATTGCGGAGATATCCCAAAGCCCCTCCATTTGCCGCTAAGCCCCTCGGAAGAGGTCTGGCTGAGCTGGGCTTTTCAGAACCCTCCCTCCCTCGCTCCTTCAGCCTTCCTCAAGGCAGGCACATTTCTTCCCATTTAATTTTCCTGGAGCCCCAAGCTGGGTTTTTGGGGGGTTGGTTTGTCTGCTATTGCTGCTTTTACTTTTTTCTCCCTCTTTGTTACACATCATCAGGCAATTCTAATTTTGGACCCTTGGTTCCTGCAGCCAAAACCGGACTCTCAATCTGCCTGGAGCCATTCCAGGGGGTCTGACCCCCATAGTCCAGGGGGACTCTTGCCGGTGGTCCATATGACCCTTAGGGACCTGTGGGTGTGAGACCTGGCTGATGGTCCCATGGGGCCCCTCAGTTACTGCGGGCACAAAGGCTTACCTGGATCGCACTTCAGCTGCAACCACCAAAATAACCACAGGGGTTTTTTGTTTTACGGATGGAGCCAAAGCCCTGAAGAAGAAAAGGCCCTGCCAAGTCAGCAGAACACATCCATCTTCCCAGTGAAGTGAACAAAAACGGGTTTCAGGTTAATCGATCTGCCCCAAACGAAGTGTTTTGGTTTGGCCTTCCTCACTTCCCCATCTCCTCCTCCGTTCTCCCGTTGCAACTGTTGGATTTAGGATGGACTGGATTCAACCCAAAGCCACAGAGGGGTCCAGTCCACTTGAATTAGTACTTCCCAGCAGACAAAATCCATATCTGAAAACTTGCGCGTGCTTTTAGGTTCAATAATTTCCCCTATCACGAATTCCCTCCTTTGACCTTGGTCCAAATACTTGAGCTCTGCGGGACCTTTGTTTATTTGCATAAGATGCTCTTCTCTTTCAGCACTGATTGATTGTCAAGGCAAGGACTATATTTAAGCCGTACCCTGTGTTTATGCAGTTGGCCGATGCGTTGTTGTGAAACCGTTAATTGAGGCCCATTAGAAGATGGAGAGCACTCGGCGCAGATGGACTTGGTGCTTCATCTGTCTGCCAAACTCCAACCAGCCTCTGCTATTTCAGAGGCTCGTGATCTGACCGACTTCAGGCACTGTCACGGGGATGGAGAAAGGCCCGTCTTCTCACTCGAGGGACGCTTCTTGCCAAGCCTGGAGGCTGTGCTGCTTCTCAGTAAAATGGTTGTAATAATGTTTTAACATGGGCAAAAGAAAAAATAAAGAAAGAAAAGACCTCCCTAAACCTTGTTCAAAGGACTGGTGGAAATGGAGTCATGGAATTTTTTTGAAAAATACAAAACAAAACACAGCCCGAGGCAGAAACCCAGCATGGAAAATTGGAGCCCGGTTAAAGCCTGGCAAAATTGTAAGTGGAGAAACTTCTATTCTCTTCTATTCTATTCTGATCCTAAAAAGCTCCCTGATGTCTCCTCTCTGCTGGGAGGAGAGAGTAGGTACGTGGTGGGTACTCACCCCAGTGTTTGCATTCATCACGGGGAGGATGATACAAGACCCCTGGAGAACAGAAGAGTGTGAGATGTTCACCAGGGGTTGGAGGACTCGTGGAAGAAGCAGGAAATGAAGAAATGCAAAGTCCCGGCTCTGGTTCAGCCGCTGATCCCATGGTACCAAGGGAAATGTCAGAATTCACCTTTCTGTCTTCTTTCCTGACTGTCATTTGGGCATGAACTAAGCAAAGGACCTTCCTACCTTCCTGGGGCTGGTTTGCAGAGCCGGTGGGCAGGTGGGGTGAGAGGAGGCTTCAAGCATGGCCACAGCCCCATGTGCCTCTGTGTCCCCATGCAAACTACACACCCTGTCCCCCAGCACGTCAAGAAGGGAGGGTGGGGGCAAAGTACTGTGTTAGGGTGGTAGCAGAGGGGATCTACTTAGTAAAGCCAGGAGGAAATGTGGTTTATATCTATAGGGGGATGGAGGGACCAAATAATTTTCCCTGCTGGGATGTCTGTCCAGGCATCGCCATGTGCTCACAGTGAGCGAGGAGGGCTGCAAGTCGTGCAGTGCTGGCACTGGCAGGACTGCCTGCATGCCCCAGGCCAGCTTGGCCATGTCCTGCTTTCTCCATCTGGGACATCCCCGGCCGGTGACTCAGAGGCCCTCAGGAATGCGTGACTGCACCGCTC
>NW_009600013.1:7797-13072 GCF_000690535.1 Cariama cristata
GTAGCATCCTCTCCCCGCGAGTCATCCTCGTGAGGCTGAAGCCTGCCCCTTCCTCTGCCATCAGTGGATCTCAGCAGCTCTGCTTCAGGCACATCCACGTGTGGCATCCCTCTCCTCGCTGTCCCCACGGCTGTGTCCAGAGCTCCTGGCTTGTCCTGCAGGGACACGGTCGTGGCTGGGCTGTGCCATCACCCTGATGAAATGAGACTTCTCCTCTCGCTGTCCCAAACCTGGGCCTGGGGGCTCAGTCATGGGAAGAGAGTAGGGAGAAACAGCAAGCTGCATGTGGCCACTGGGTATCTCATCCCTTAAAGACAAGAAGCAATGGGATCCCCAAGACCGCTTGGATTGGGGAAGGTGGGGCAAGAGAGAGGGCATGGCTTCTGTTGATGGATGCACAGAGGAACTGGCCAGCAGTACAACCTGTCGCTGCAAGGGGCCAAAATGAACCCAACTGGGGTTCATATAAAGCTTGGTGGATGCCAAGTGTACCATTCGGGTACCATTTGGGTTTGTGTCTTGTGTTCAGATAAATCTGGATTGGAGCTGGCACATTGCCATTTGAGCATATCATGGCATATGAAGATGAAAATGAACTGTGAGTCTCCTGGCTGTTCAGGCCCTGGGAATAGTAAGCTTTTGGAAAAAAAAAAAAAGAAAAAAAAAATAGGAGCCTTACTTGCAGTCTTGCCTTTTTTTAGGTACCAAGGTCCAGCTCCACAAAGGTATGTCCGAAGTCCATCTCCTGTGCCAGCCTTTATGGACTCCCTTGATCCCGGAATGAGCTCCTGCTTCTTTTTTTTGTTTGCTTAGGACATTTATTCAGCATTGTCCCAACTGAGGAACACCCAGACAGGAAGACTGGGCCATTTCTTGGTGCTTTTTGGAAAAAACCATCATTTAGTCTCAGGTACTGCCTGGATGCTGCCTGCTGGTATGAAGACGGTGGAGTTTGACTGCAGACAGACCAGAAGCGGTCTGTTGTACCTGGTCTGGACGGAAAGGGGACAGACTGCCAGCTACAGCGCCTGGACAGACACACTGTGGTTAGAGTAGTCTTGGGTTTTACATGGCAACGGTATTAAATGTGTGTAAAGCAGACAGACTGGTGCTAAAGTACTTACTGGGAACATTAATAAGCCATGGACCACCCTTCCTCATCATATGATGTGGTTCTGTCTATAGGCAAGATATGTAAAAACAATTTAAAATTAATTTAGCTTTTAAACCTTTTAAAAACATATAAAAACCCCAACCTTTTGATATAGGATTGGGCTGTTTTTCCAAGTGGGAAAATGTTCACATCAGGATTGATTTAATTTTTTTTTTTCCCCTTTTAAATCATAAACAGTCCCGGTACAAGAAACAGTAGCTGTTATTGATTAAAAGTTCATTTGCCTTGTCTTTGCTGATGATTGATATTTGGGAAGGAGGGATAGAAGAAGGGAAGGGTGTTGTACTTTGGAGAGAAAAAGAAAATGTGTCACATTACCTGCATCTTAGAATAATGTTAGTGTTGGAAGGCGTATGGGTTGCGAAGAATAATAATTGGTTTAAGGTTCAGTAGATCCTGGTCCTTTTTGCGTGTGTGCGTGTGTTTTAATGTGTTGGACGCGCCCTCTTTAAATAGCAGTGTGATGCAGGAGGGGAGCAAGGCAATTGCATTTCCAAATGGGATTTTTATGGCCCGTTGAAGGAAAGCAGCTACCCACTGAATAACACGGCGCAGTTTCCAGTGGCAGACTGTAAAGGCTTCCTTTCGTGAGCACGTGTGCCGCGCTGCCGGGCAGGCAGCGAGCGCAGGAGGTGCCACAGCACTGCGGGATGCTCGGGAGCTGCCGGCTTCACCCTGACACCTCTGAATTTTTATTGGGCTCCGAAACCTCAAACTGGTGTGTGAGAAACTGTTACAAGCTGGGGGTGCAGGATACGGCCGGCGAGCTGCCCGGTCCTGAGCCCGGGTGGAGATGGGCCGTGGAGGGGACTGTGCCATCGGTTCCTTGCCCCAGGGATGGTGGGCATGGGTGCACCCATTGCCCTGCACATGATAAGCTGGCGGCTCACAGGTTTTATAAAATCTCTGACCTTCTGGAAATCTCTGGTTTTGGACGATTTACATGGAAACCACACCAGGATGCTGGAGGTGGAAGACCCATTTGCTCTAGGGCCTTCAAAGGACTTTTAGACTCAATGGGGCACGAAAGGCATTTCTCGGTCAAAATATTTTCCAGGGAAAAAGGACAGATTCAGAGAAGGTGAAATTCTGTGAATTCATCTCCATTCCCCAAATCATTGAATCAACGAAGAGGGGAAAAAGGAAAACGTTTTGCTTAGATGTTTTCAAAGCAGAATGTTTCTGAGTGTTTTTGTTTTTTTTTTTTCTTGGCCCAGTCTTTGGTTTAAGGACCTCCTTCAGTTTCAATAAAAAAATAAAATTATTAAAAAAATATTTAAAACATCTGTCAAAACACCAACTTCTCAGTAGAACCGAAATCTGCTTTTTCCAAGACTTTATAATTCGCTGAAAATATTTGTGGCAAATTTTCTTCCCAGCTCGTTCCCAGTGCAAAATGCCTGAGAACTGGCAGGGCACGAGCACGCCGTGATTTGCAGAGCTCTTGGGCACCTTTTCCCAGCACTTCTCTGAAGGTCCGCTCAGTGTGTGAAGAAACTGTGGCAAAAAAACCCCACAACCAAACCAACAAATTTCCCAATAAAGGAGCGCTGGGGTTGCATCACATGTACTGTCAGACTGATTTAATGAAAGTTTATTGATTCTAAATGGAGATGTGGTATAATGGGAAGGTGGGACTTGTCTCCATCAGCTTGACTTGCTTAAAAGTTAAAGACTTCATGGAGATGTTGCTGTCCCGAGTGTCCCTGCCCATCCTGGGGTTCGTGTTTAAGGGCGATGGGGTGACTTGCTGCTCTCTCCCCTGGCAGCAGCGAGCAGATCCCCGTGGGGTGACGATATTCGGGAAGACGGCTCTAGGATGACCCTGTCATGCATTACCCACCTAACGTACCCTTCGTTAGCACTGATTTACACCTCGGCACAATGGAAGCTGACCGTCTGCTCATTACAAACAGCCAGTAGCCCAGAGGGGGGCTTTCGCCTAAAAGAGCAGAGTCAAGGGTATCTTAGCCTTAGGCTAAGGTAACTGTGACTTAAGCTGATTCATTACACGTTCTCTAAAAACGATTATGTCCGTAAGGCAGAGGCATCTGGCATTTTATTGCATTTCCCTATGTTTTGAATTGATTAGAAATGAGAAGAGAAGAAGGGGAAGGCGCTCCTCTGTCTGACACGTGTGGATGTTTTCTGGCCCACTACCTGTGTAAGGGCAGGCTTCTTTACATCCTCCTGATTTTACTGCTGGCTTTCCCATAAACAACATGCCCTGCCTACTATTCCCGTACCCTGGGAACCCCATCCTGCTCTTCTGAAGCAGTTTATGGTGGCGAGAAGCAGAAACTCATCTGAGCCACAGATCTGGAGCCCGGGTCCCTCCAGGGATGAGGTCTGCCCTCACCCCAGTGGTATTGGACGAGGGGGCAGATCCTCTGCCATTAAAATTGGTTATCGACAGCAATGCAGCCACGCTGGTTTACGGCAGCGGGGGGGTGGCCACATCAGTTCACAAGCCTGAACCTCTTCTAGTTTAAATGATGCAAAATCCCAGCCCACAGGGGTCCAGGGTCTGGGATTTTTCAAAGTAGGAGAAGTTGGACCAAAAGAGCTTGGGAAGACCCCTCTCCTCTAGCTCATTGACAACTTGTGTTAATTACCATTAACCCTTTGCTTGGCCTGGCATCATCCCCAGCACCTTTCATCCCACAACACCAGGGTTGTGTTCATATTGCAGCGTCCCTTCGCATTCAGGATCGCATCCACGTTGCAGTGTCCCTTCGCATCCAGGATTGCATCCTTTGCATCCACCCACTCAGCTGCCTTTAGGGACGGAGCAAAGCAAGGACGGGAGATCCCACCCGCCGGAAAGGTCTCAGTCCTACCGGCAGGCACAGGACCTGGGCACGAGTGACAAGGGACAGATGACACAGGTGAGACACCCGCTTTGCAAGGCATCGCCCCATCACTGCCCTGTGCCACAGGGGCTGGTGCTACCCCTGACCTGCCAGGACATCACCTCCCGGCTCCCTCCCTTCTCCCCCTCTGGAGGAGATGGAGTTTCAGGCTTTGCAGCACACGCACCGGTGCCAAATCCCCTCTCCAATGCAGGCGTTCCTAATCATGCATAAATACGGCGGTGGATATAGCCGTCTGTGTTGCTCCAGAGAGCGCCTTTGATCCTGGATTGAGAGCTCATGTTTCAGGTGTTTGGGCAAATCAAAAGTACAAAATAGAAACTCCAAATTGCCTTGTAATTTTTAAGAGGCAGATCAGGAAGACACTGCTCGCTGGATGGGGAACAGATGTCTCTCCACCAACTTCACCGCTGTCCGGAGCCGGGAGGCAGCGCGGCTCCCCTTCCCATGGGTGCCTGCCAGCAGAGATGGTGGGGGTTTGGGGAACGGATCTCAGGGCCGTATGGATCCTGTCTGGCGAAGGGGCAAGTCCGTCTGTCTCTTCAAGCACCAGCTTCGGTTCAGAGCTCGCCCTGCCCTCTTGCTCCTTTTCACCTATGGTTTTTTGGGACTGGAGCCCACCGGCGGCACGGCAGGCCCTTGCCCCAGGGGTTTCACCAGGGAATCAAGTCCACCTGGGGAGTAAATCAACTCCCTGCAAAGCAGGTGGGGCTGGCAGCAGGATGATTCCTGGGCCAGGCACCAGGGCGAGGCTGATGGAGCCACCTGAGGGATGCTATAAAAGGGGAGGGAGGGGTGGGCTTGCCCCATCCCCTAGGTACAGCAGTGGTGGGTGATAGGGGAGGATGGGGTGAGGAGGGCTGCAGCCTGCATCCCCAGGAAGGGGAGCGCCCTGTTTAGGGAGTGTATGTGTTATTTCAAGTGTCACCTTGTGGGCTTTGCCCTTCTGGAAGAGGATACGGTGGTTAGAGATGCTCTCATTTGAAAGCCCCCTCACCAGCCAGGGAGGATGCAGAAGGGGCGCCCCATGGCTGGGCTGGACAAGGTTGCCTTGAGGATGCAGGTAGGTGAAGTGGGGGTGCACTGCAGGGGACAGCTGGCTGCATTAGAGCCAGAAAGTGTATGGGGTGATGTGCGTGGCCCCCATTACTGTTTGGTGATTGCCACCCCTGTGCCATTGGCGGTAGCAGAGTCTGGTGACCGGGTGGGGGCCCCGAGTTGACACGCC
>NW_009600013.1:13103-17954 GCF_000690535.1 Cariama cristata
TGGGGTGAGCCCAAGGCCAGCAGCTGGCTGGGTGCTCCAACAAGCACGGTGCCTAATTCCCTTAGCTTTGGTGCCTTGGCTGGAGCTCCAAACCACTTGAAAGGCACTGGGACTGGTGCTTGTCGTTGTCTGAGTCAGCGGAGGAGGCAAGCGGGAGCCTTGAGGTTAGGGCAGAGCCTGTGAGTCACGGCTGCTGGAGCCGCCGGGGCAGCAGGCGGGTGCCAAGATGCTTTTTGACAGAAAAGAGCAAAAGCTGCATTTGGCATTGTGAGCAAACCTGAGCAGGGCCAGGCCAAGAGGCTGCTTAGAGGATGGGAGGGGATGGTTGTGTTCCCCCCCGAAGGCTGGTGACCAAGGGAGGTCTTGGTCCCTGGACAGTCCTGAACTGTGTTGGTGTGGGAAAGGGCTTCCTCCTCCTCTTCCTCCCAACTGAGTTGCTGCCTTGGGCAGGTGGATGCATGTGGACCTGCACCATCCATGGGGCTGGCCCTTCCCCAGGCAGAGTAAGCCAATGTTTTGGAGAGAAATAGGATGTGGGGGAAGATTTTTTTTTTTCCAGCCATAGTGGTTATTTTCTTCCCTTTGCCTGAAGCTTCTGGCTGTGCTGTGGGAAGCCCAGGTAACTCCACAAGACACGATATGCTCTGAATAACCCAGCATAGGGCAGTGGTGCCTGAAAGCAGGGACTGGCCTTGCTGGTGGTAGGGCTGGTGGTGTGGAGGGGTATGGAGATGGTTCAGGGCTAAGCAGTGGGCAAAGGTCTTCTACGTTGGGGTGTGGATGGGATAAAGGGAGAAACCAGCTCCTGGGACTGGTGGTTGTTCTGGGAGAGCTGGTGGCCATCAGCACTGGAGTCCCTGGATGACCTTTAAGGATGTGTTGAGAAGCCAATGGTGGAGGGTTGGTCCCAAAATATCCCTGGTTATATCAAAAGGGTTTCAGATGGAGATTCCCAAGCTAGGCTGGAGATGAGCACCATCAGCCTTGTTCCCGGTGTGGTACCCACTGCTTGGTGCATTGGGGAACTTGGGTCCATCTTGATGGACCACGGCACAGTCCACCACCCCCAGGGAGACCCTCTCTACCTACTGCCCTGCAACCCCCCACCCAAGAGAGGTGTCGTGTTGTCCATGGCCCCCAGAGCATGGGAAGGATCTGCTCATGCTTTGGCCTTCAGCATCTGTGATTTATGCTCCGGGCAGGAGGCCTGTCACTGAGAGCACAGCTTGGCCACGATCCCTCGGCTGGGAGCAGACCGAGCATCTCAGCCATGCCGAGTCTGACCTCAAGCTGACGGATGCCAGCTCCAACGCTGTGTTTGTGCGACTTCAGTGCCGTGTTCCCCTAAATCCTCCCAAATGTGGGGAGGGGGGGGCGTGGGATGTGATGGGACAGCTGCTGTGAATTAGTCCCCTCAGCTAAATTGCCTCTGAGCCCTCCCCCTTCCCCCTCCCCAAAAGGCGAGCTGCGAACCCCTCTGAGTTTATGATCTGTGAGTTCATGCAGCCTCCATTAATTTTATGAGTAGATTTTCCTATATCTACTCTCATATATCAGCCACGGGGGAGGGGGGGGGTTGGAGCATGACGTAATCTCGCTCCGATACACATCACTGCTGGGAGGGAGGGCATGTGAGCACCCGGCCTCGATGTGAGCATCAGCCCTGGCTCCGCCAGTCTTCCCACCCTCTCCCAGTGATGCAGGGAAGCTTTGGGGCTCCCCGTGCAGAAGGGGACACTTCTGAAGTCCCTGTGGAGGGTAGAGCAGCTTGTTGCCTGAGGAGCCCTGGGAAGGGGCACTTGATGCTATGGGGTGAGGGTTGTCCTCTCTGGTGTGCCATCCTGCAGAATCAGGGACTATCAAAACCTCCATCCCTGATCAAATCAGGATGAGAAATGGGAAAAGACCATAAATCACTCAGAGGAACCCATAAGGCTCCAAGTCCCAGAGCACAGATGGCTGAGCTAAGCCTCCTCTCAGCAGGGCCAGCTTCTGGTCAGCAAGAGCAGTGTGCCCTGTCTGTGCTCTGTTAGTGCGGCTTTAAAAAGACCGAGGTACAGTGAGAAGCTGGGATGATGTGTTGAGTCTGGGGTGTCTGCAGGAGCGAGGAGCCAGATGGGTGGCACAGCCTGGTTTACTTTCCTTGGAAAAACTCAGGATCCTTCCCTAGTGGATAATGAGAAGGGGCTGGAAAAATGCCCCTTTTCTGCTTTAATTTGCCCAGCCTCAGCAGCGTAGGTGCCTCTGGCATGCAGGGAGTGTAAACCATCCCCAGAGCCCTCAGGGGAAATGGGCTGCATGGGCAGAATGAAAGAGGGATGTAAACCCCCAGACCTCCCTATAAACTCCTGGGGTAATTGGCAGCATTGCACTTGCTATGAAACCCAAGAAGGAGCTAAGCCCTCAAACAGGGGAGAGCTTTGGGAGGAGGGTGCAAGGGAGCCTGTTGGAAACCCTGGTTGTATTTCAGGCTCAGATTCTCTTTAGCTTTACCCTTGGGGACCAGCTGCTTGGGTGGCTCCAGCCCAGGTGGGACTTGTTCCCCATCCTGGGGAGGAGCAGCCAGGGATGCAGGTGTGGGGACCCCTGATGTGGGTCCTATGCCCTGGGAACTGCCAAAAAGCCCTCGTCTGGAACTTTGATTCCTCAAATCGCTCCATGTCTGAGCAGGCTAATCCACCGGTAAACGCAATTTGAAGTTTTGTTGGCAGTACGTTGTGCTCGCTGAGTTGTTGCGTAGGGAGTGTTTCACCGTGGGGCTGCCAGGAGCTTGGGGGTGGGCTGGGCTGTGCGATGGGGCAGGTTATGGGGCTGCACCCATGGAGCTGGGAGAAGGTGCTTGGCTTTGCTCTGTGGTCTTTGCCTGCGCCAGCTCCAAGGTGGTGGAGAGCCTTCTCCATGCCGCTGGAGCGGAGGGCGTGGAGCTGAGACAAGGCTGGCTCTGTGCTGGGGCTGCCAGAGACCTTTTTCCATCAGCGCTTTGTTTCCACTGATTACCAGGGTCACTTTCAGCAACATTTTTTGATGATCTGGTCATTCCTTTCGAACAAAACCTGACCATTTTTGTTCATCTTGCCAGGACTTTGTATCTGTTTCCCAGTTGGCAACACTTGGGAATTTTTTAGCAACTTTATGTTGAAAGACTTTAGGGATTTTTTTTCCCCTAAGATAATTTTGCAGTGGAAAAATCCCATTTTTCAGCTACCTCTGTGCATTGAATCTGACAGAGCACCCTCTCCCAAACCAACAGTAACCAAACCACAAAAATTGTTCTCAAAGAAGCAATCAAAAAAGAAAAAGGCACCGACCAGGATCTCTTTTTCTTTCTATATTCTGAGAAAGCATGTGAATTACCCTGCTTCCAATTCTTCCCAGAACATCGTAGTAATGTTACAAATTTAGTCATAAAGCTGCGGTTGAATTATAGTTATCATTGTAAAACAATAATAACTATGCAGATACTTATTATGGTGCATTAAGTTACAATGATAGTAAATCTGTCATAATAACCATGGCAACTCTCTTAGCCGCCCAGTAGGGCTCCTGCAATGTTATTGATAAAATCTGCTGAACTCTGCTGTCTTACCCTCCACAGAGCCGCTGTACCGTTTTATTGGAAATGGTGATTAAATGATGCAAACCATCTCTCCCCCGGCAGTCATTTGTTCTCTTCATTTGCGTGAAGCCCCAAAGACGAGGCATTAAATGCTCTGTCGTTTAACACGTGGGACCAGCGATAATTGCGGACCCTGGGTGAGACTTGCCTCTCCGGGAGAGCTGTTTGTAGGATGGGCTCAGGCCGAGAGGAACAGGGCAGGGGGTAGGCTTGGCTCACAGAGTGCTTTTTTTTGGGGGGGGTGGCTGGTGTTTGGCTAGGTTCAGGGGATTTCTGGTATTTCTGCTGCTTTGGGTGCTGGGGTGGGCCCAGGGGTGGCTCAGTGGGAGGGCTGATGCCTGCACCTGAAACCAAGGAGGTGCCCCCCCCTGCAGCACAAGTGCAAGCCCTTGGTCTGGAAGATGCTGAGCCTTCCTTCAGGCTGGAGATGGTTTATGGTGCTGGGCTGCCCAGGCCAAAGCTGGGAGCGTGCTGGAGGCAGGTCGGTGGCGATGGGCTGACTCAGGCTGTGGTCGGGCTTGAGTGCCCAGCGCAGAGACTCGCATCATGCAGCTGCTGCTCTGACATGTTTTATGGCCCTGTGTCGTCTCACTCCTGGTCCTGTCCAGCCCTGCCACTGCCAGGACAGCCCACAAGAAAGGCTGTTCTCATGAATTTCCCTGACTTCTTTTGGGGTGATGGAAGAGCACACTTCTTTGGATGCTTCTGGGAGCCAAACCACAGCGGCTCCTTCCTAGTTTTCATTGACTTCATGTATGTGCAATCTTATACAAGCATGTGGGGCAATGCCAGGGTGGGCACCGGTTTGCCCAGGCAGGGATGTGTGTGGAGGCATCAATAGCTCCCAGCACACCCCAGTCCCATCTTTCCAGGCTGTGACAGCTCAGAGCCCCACCTGCAGTCTCTCCTGCTCTGTCCCATGACAAAGTGGGACCATTTTCATCCTAGAACAGACTTTGGGTTTGTTAGCCTGGTGTCCCAAGGACCGTACGGACTGCTGCATTTTGAGGCTTGTTTCCAATGAGCGTGGCGGAGGGCTGCGGTTGGCAGAGATGGGGGAGCCAGCAAGTCTCTGGGGTGGTGGGTGGCTGCCTTTGTGCGGGGCAGGGGGCTCCCGAGTCCAGCTCAGCTATATTAGCCAGCGGAGAAGCCACACGACTGTGCTGGGCTCCGCTTGAGCTGTGGCAAGGCTGGCTATGGGCTTGGGGACATGGTGGCATGTCCTGGCTGCTGTG
>NW_009600013.1:18016-33653 GCF_000690535.1 Cariama cristata
GCTGGGGCAGGCTCTGTCCCGTCTGCCTGCCGTGCTGGGATGGCTCTTGCTCCCTCACCCCCGTCCTGCTCCCTGCCAGCGCTGCCAAAAATGGGCATGTTTCTCCTTTTGTCATTTTTCCATTGTAATGTTTCATGTTGGTTTAGGAAAAAAAAGGCGAATAATTTATCACTGTAATCAGGATTTTCTGGCTGAAGAAAAGCCCATTAAGGTCTTGCTGAGTATAGGAGCCCAAGTTTTGTTGTGAGTGTTTATATTTTCTAATTACTCACAGATGACTCCAATTGTGTCTGTGCAGCTGGGTATTGGATTGTAAGTGCTAGCTGGCTTCTGCCCTGTTCCTTTACTGGCTACTCTGTGCAAGTCTACCACAGTTGGGGAGAAAGTCAAAGAGTTTGTTTGGAAAGGAGAGAAGATGCTGGGACGTGCCAGCCTTACTGCAGCATGCTGTCGGTGTCTGCTCTGCTTTAAGCACCCCCTTTGCCCCAGGAAGGGACTGGCCAGGCTCCGCTGCTGTCTGAGCGCAGCTCCTGTAGGTCCGTGAAGCTGCAATGAAATGAGGCAACCTCAGCTCTTGCCAGGGTGAGAGCTGTCCTTCTGAGTAGAGCTTACTCTTTAAAATACAGCAATTTAAAAAAAATCCTTGAGGAAAATGTTCTGTTCATTTTTGAGCCCCAAGTATTCAACCGAACTCACCCTAGGCTTGCAGATAGTGCTGGTGGGGCATTTTCAGTACTTCAGTGATTTTATTTAAATACTAAGTTGGAGGAAGTGCGTCTTGGTGTAAGACAGCTTTCTCCATCCTTACACTGGGGAGTTTCCTAGCCCTATGGAAAATCCCCCTGGATCCCTGTATGTGCCAGCAGAGCCAGTGCTTTCAGAACAAGGGTGCACTGAGGTCACTGGCTGGGGGTGGCAATAGCTGCCCTGGGATGCTGAGATGCTCTCCCCACCCGAGCGTGGTGCCTGCCTTTCCTCATACTAGTGAGCCTGGATTCAAGAAGTCAGCGTGTGGCACGTCGAGCGGAGGGAAGGGCTGGCAAAGGACGGTCCAGCGGGATGGAGGTCGAGCCCTTATCGCTCCTGTTCTGCAGCCAGCGACCACCCTCCCTCCCCAGTCACGCTCGGCTCTGCTCCCAAAGCCCCTCTGCCAATTTTGCCTTTGACTGCTGGGATCTTTTCAATTTTGTCTAAGGATCTGTGGACAGATTTTATCTTTGTTTGTTGGTGATTGGAAACTTATCAGTATAATTACATGAACACATGTTTTATAGGTTGCACGTTAACACGATTAAATGGCAATCTGGTATTTACTGTAAGTTATATTAACTGTTACTGATTACTATTACAACAAATGCTGACATAATTATTGAATGAGGGCCATTTTAAATTGCAAGCTCCCTATATATGCCACTGTGCAATATTTCTCTCTATTACTGAACTGAGCAAGGAGACTTCAAGTATCCAGGCTCTTTGATGTATTTATGTGGCTAAAGGTGTGATGGATTTCATATGTTGCAAAAATCTGAGCACTCATTTAAAAATAACTGGGCTCTCCAGGTTGCCAGCTCTGCTCTGTGCCCTCTTTCCTCCTTACCCTGAGCATCAGGAACCCCTCGATAGCCAACACCTTTCACAGTGCCTGACCTCAACCAATATTGTGTGGGTGTGGGTTTTTTGTTGTTTTGCCCAAGTCTGCAGACACTGTCTCAAGGGCTTTCAAACTCTAAAGGCAGTTTTCCACCACATGGCAAGGGCACAGAGAGATGTGCCATGGATAGGCGATATTGCCATGGAGCATGATGGCCTCATCCTGCCATCGCCATGGGACTGTTTTGAGGTTGGGATCATCTTCAAGGTGAAATGTGTGAACTGCCATGGTGGGGCACTTCTCTGTAGCGGTACCCTTGGAGCAGCCCCGATGAGATGCTGCTTTCCATCGGATCTGATGGGGAGGAAGGTCAGGGAAGCTGGAAAGGTCTGGTATGTCAGGAGAGTACAGCAGACATTTGGGACTTTGTTAAATCGGGGAAGGGGGGAAGAATATTGGTTTTATAAAAGGAACTCTAAATGACTCGGGATGCAATAAAAGCTCTGTTTCCAGCCGAGTAGATTGAGTTATGCTTTGGGCTATGGAGCTGAAGGGAAAGATAATCCTGTGCCTCTTGTTTGGATGTGTGTGCTGGGATGGCTGTGCAGAGATGGGGCATGACCTCCTCCTGGGCTCACGAGGGCTTAGAGGGAGATGAGATCTGGGGGCTGGAGCTGGCCTCAGGATCTCTCCTGCTCCATCCGCATGCGGGATGGCAGCAGCGCAGCCTCTGATGGCTGATTATTGAGGAATGTGCCTTTGATATAGGGCACCTGGGAGCACTAAATAATGGCTTATAATTGGCCATATAAAAATAAAGACTTATTTTGTTCTGGCTGTGGCTCACAAATGGAAGTTATCATCTCTCTGGCTCTCCGAAGGGGCTAGGAAGCCTTTGCTGTCTTAGCAGTATGAAGCCTTCGGTCGCAGGATGGAAGATGGGCTCAGGTCTTGTACGCTGGGGCTGCGAAGCCTTGAATCTCTGTTTTGGGAAACTTTCTCCCTTGCTGGCCCTCTTGAGGGGAGCTGGGTCTTGAGGAAGAGTCTCCTGAATGCTGTGCTGAAGCAGGGACCTGTAGCGGGACAGCTGTTCTGGGTAACTCGGTCATGGCTGCGGCAGCTGTGTGGGGCGGCTCTGCTGGGGAGTTCAGGAAAGCTGCATCTCCCCATGGTTTCCCTGGCTGTGGGACAGAGTAGATGACCAAGGCAAGCACCACGCATCCAAGCATCCCGTCCGTTAGGACACCTTGCCCAAAAGCAACGTGGAGGGTAAGGGATGAGCTTGTGTGCAGTTTAACCACCCAACCCTGGAGCACTAAGGCTTTGCTTGTCTGGTGGAGACCTTCCCTGTAGGGCTTGCTTCTTTAGGTGGCGGTGATAACAGCTTTGGGTGTGGGAAGGCATCTCTGCTTCACATGCAGGTTTGGGAAATCCTCTTAGGCCAAAAGAACCACAAAAGGGGGAAAGGGCCAGCACGGCAGCATCCTTAGGATGTCCTCATCCCGGCTCAGGGAAGGAGCATCCAGCTCCTGCTACCCCTAAGGCTTGCCCTACCCAAGATGCATTAAAAGCACAGCTCCTCGTGTGCGTGCTAGGGCTGTAAACTCGTAGCTCACTGTGCTGGTCATGCATTTCTAGTCTGCTTACCCAAAAAAATGAGTCTCTTGCAAACCTGCCTGGTTTTCCCTTTTCTGTGCTGTAATTTGCTTCCAGATTTGACCCACCTGAGAACGAGGCGGAGGTTTAAGGTTTCTATGAGCTTTATGAGAAACAGGAGAGGGTGAGCAGAGTGGTCCTGGGGATGTCCCTGCCAAGGAGAGGCTGATCTTGGAGCTTGGCATTTGTCAAATACCAAAGCCCAGGAGCTTGTGCCCTGCGGTTTCAGTCCCTGGGTGCTGCTGGCTGTTGGGGCTGGGAAGTGATGCTGGGCTGCTCTGCCTTGAGCAAAACGCAGCCTGGGGCATCCACATAAGCACAGGCAGATGCTGTTTGCTCTCAAGGTGAAAATAAAGTCAGTAAATCAAGGGGACTTTACTGCCTTTAAAGACAAAGCTGTTTCCCTGCCTGCACCTTCCTCTCTGGGGAAGCATTAAGGTGTATGGAGCAGACCCGCAGGAGAAGAGGACCTGCTGGCTCGGCTGTGGGATGCTGCAGGGTTAGGGCATCGCCTGCCAGCCCTGAGGGCTTGCTAATTTAATATTTTTTACATCTAATAGGAGCAAAGAAAGGCAAATAGTCCATGAGGAGAGTCCCACAGCATATACTATTGGAATAACAGATGGAAATATTATTTTTTTTAAAACATTCTTGCTGCAGAGCTGCCTCTTTGAAGTGTGTTTGAGCAGAACACACCATGCCAAGAACAGGGGGAGAAATTATTTGTGTCAGCAGAGCTGGGAGCTTGCGCATCCCAGATGCTGCAGAGCCCCAGCACGCTGGGCCACTCGCCCTGGCCAGGGAAGGGCGAAGGGGACGAGGGTCCTCTGCAGGCACATCCACCGGCTGTGCACAGGTGCGATGGTCGATATGGGGCTTTCCAGAGATGCCGCTGCCTGAGCGTGATGCTAATGGCCTATGTTCTGTAGCAGTGCTGCCTGGTTACATTTGCACTTAGACACCCCCCACTCCATAACAAATGGCTTTTTGCGGAGGGGAAGGGGACAGGATTAAAAGTTTGTGGGATCTTTCCCCAAAAAGCATAAAAGCACAGCTTTTCCTTCCACCTGATGATCTTGTTCTTGGCATGAAAAGTTTCATATTCGGTCAATTTGGGCAAAATTAGACATGGCGTTAAATCAGAGGCTGTGAGGAGGAGGTGAAGGAAATGGTGATGGAGGCAGGTTGCAAGCATCCAGCACCTCTAAGGGAATGGGTAGAAAGCTGGGGGACACCCAGCATCAAGTGCCTGGGCAGCAGCATCGCTGCTGGGCACCAAGGGCATGGCACAGTCTGCCTGGTTAGCAGGGAGAGGTTTGGGTTGAAAGAAGCTTCCCCCCAAAACATGCAAGGAAGGAATAAAACAAGGTCAGGCAGAGTGACAAGGCTCTCGGCTCTGTTTAAGGGGTCCCTTTGGGTGAATAAATACCACTTTGATCTGCAGAAGCTTTTACCAAGCCCTGACTGTGGAGGAAGGTGGCTCTTGACGCTGGGCTGGTGGGTTTGCTCCCAAGATGCTGGCAAAGAGATCCAGTGCTGGGTGGTCCTGATCTCAAAGCAGGTGTCCTGGGAGGGCTGTCCTGTGAACGCACCATCCTCCTGCTCACGGATGTGGGCTTGGTGCCTGCTGTCCTGGGCCTGGCTGGTAGAAGAGTAGCTGTGTCCGCTGCACAAAGTCAGGAGGGCAATGGGGTCCCTGGGTGGGAGAGGAAGAGGGTAGTGCCTTTTCTTGGACGTGTTTAGTAGGAAAGCACTCATCTCCAGGGTGGTGGGAAGCAAGGGAGGCTGAAGCACTGGGTGGGCTGTAACAGCCCTGCTTGGTACGTGGCAAACCCATGCTGAAACCAGAGGTGTCTTTGTTCCTGCTGGCTGGCCCCCCGGCTTGCTGGAGCAAGGAGAGCTTTCAGGTACCAAACTTATTCAGCAGATCAGTTCCCTGGGGTTGCAGGGTAAATGCAAAGAGCTTCAAGTTGGAAGGAGCCCTGATACTTTGCAGCTTCTGTGGTTCTGCCCTCCAGCCCCTCTGTCTCCACTGGGGAGGATGCTCGTGTGTGCGGAGCGTGGAGAAGCTGCGTCGCTCCGGCTTGTCCCTAGCTCAGCCTGGCCAAGCGGGACATCTGCGCTCCCCAGAAATGTTTCTCTCCCTCTGAGCAGACAGATGTGACTGTCCTTAGAGCTGACATGTGCTACGGGTAAGTGGAAATGTGTAGGTCCTGAAGGATGCTGTGCTTCCCAGGAATTAGCAGCGGAGGCTGGCTTTTGTGCTGCCGGGTTCCCTGAGTTGGTCTGGCTGTACAACATCAGGACAAGCGTACGCAGGTCCTCTCCATCACACAGCTTCAACATGTTTTCTCTTCACAGCACAGAGCAGTGCTAGCTGCTGGGGGCTGTCTTGTGACAGCCGGCTGCAATGCCATCCCGTACCTGTTTGATCTCATGGTGCAAAGACGAGTGTGTTATGAGCTTGTGATAAAGTTCCTGTGATAAAGGCAGTGAAGATGTGACAGCTCCAGGCAGGGCTCTGGGATACAGATGTTGGCTGTGCCACTCCGCACGCTGCCGGGGGATGTTCCTGGCAGAGCTGTGCCGGGAAGAGCATTTAGGACTTGTGGAGGTATTTGGAAATTTGGTTCCTTTCTGATGGGAAGTTAAGTTTGTGATGCTTTAGGGCTCTCCCTGAAGGGAAGCGGGACATGTGAGCTGCTTGTTGAGTTGCCCTGGCACAGCAGCCACGGGCCCTGGGTCCCCCTCGTCCTTCCAGAGGGAAGACAGAGGAACCCAAGGAGAGTGGGCAAGTTTCCATTTCTGACCTGGGCTATGGTGCTTGTTAGCAACGGGATCTGATTGGGATGAGGCTGTAGAGTGTGTGTTTGCTCAGGACCTTCCCTTCCAGCTCTGACTTGCTTTCCCCTTAAGGGATGGGGAAACTGAGGCACGGGGACTCACCAACATCCCTGCATTGCCGCTGGGCATGGAGCAAGGTCACCAGTGTCCTGCTGTTGGTTCAGTGCAGAGGAGTGGCTGGACACGGCTCTGCTCTGAAGGAGCCCTGGTCTTCCCGTGTGCTCCAGCAAGCTCTCGGGCAGCCGGAGCCGACTTTCCTTCCACCAGCCTGATGGCAGTTCTGCTACTAATAAGTTAATCTGATGGGTTTTGTCATGAGCAAAACAAGAAATCACGTTTTTAATAATAAAAAAGGGTCCTGCATCTTGTTAACATCTGGAGTTCAATCATTTCTGTGCTCAAAACTGTGGAATGCTTCAGCACAATATAAATCTTGCCACTTGCTGTACATGGGCTCCAGATGGGGAGGGAGAGTTCATGCTCACTTGTAACCCATCTGGGTGCTGGCAGCTCCGAGTGGAGCTGCCAGTGCGACTCCCCTGGTCCCACGCTGGGGGATAGCAGTGAACCTCCCAAATGGGCTCTAGCACCACGTTAGGCGCCAAGTGTTCTCATTTGGCACAGCACGGTTGTATCGTGGCACTGCCATACCAGTGATGCCCACCTGGAGAGGGATGAGGTCTCTCCACTATCTAAAAGCTTGTGATGCTGAAGGTTTCCCAGCACCATGGGGTGATGGAGCCACAGCCCAAGGCTCCCATGGGACCAAAGCAAAGACCAGGTTGGGCGTCGTCACTGGGTGATGCACAAACTGCTCCCGGGAGCCAGCAGCAGGTCTGGAGCTGTGTCCCCCCTGATGGCATCCGCAGCCGTTGGGTGGGACAACCCATGGTCGAGGTGGTGGGACCTTGAGCCCCCACAGGCTTGTGTCATCTGCAAGCGTTACCACCTCGTTTTTCATCCAGATCACTGATAAATATATTAAATCCTGAAGCAGAGCTGTGGGATGCCCAGCTGTTAACCTAACATCAGGCTGAGAATGAAGCATTTATCTTCGCTCTGCTCCTTCGCCAGGCTATAATCCGGACCAGTTCCTTCCCTTTTGCACAGTGACTATATAATTTCCTTAATACTCTCTTGAGGTGGGCTTTTTTGAAAATCTGAGTGTAGCCATCACCATGAACGTTTTTAATGAAAGCAACAGAATTTATTCTCTCTGGAAGTTTTCTTTAATTTTCACTAAAAAAAATTGAAAATTACATTGTTGTTTAAAACCAAGGTGGTTTTTGCAGCTTGAGACCAAAACTCAATGTTTTTCCATTTCTTTTTGACATTTCAGACAAGTCAGGCAAATTTCCACAAAAAGGTTTTCTGTGTTTTGGTTTTTTTAAAAATTGCCTTTCACTGAAAAATGACCTGCTAAAAACTGTTTAGATGGAAATTTCTCAAGCAGCCGTAGTCAGGGCATTCATGTGAGAAAGGCAGTAGGAGAGCTGCAGGCAGGAATAGGAAATGTATGCTCGGAGGGTTGGGGAAGCTCCGTGCTGCTTGTGGTTTTGTTGGTGTTATAGGTGAAGAGTTAAAATGAGGGGAAGGAGAGGAGGGAGGCTGGAGGTGATGCACAATAAACCTGGGTCCATGGCTGTCCTGAAATGGTGGAGCTTTGCAGTCAGGGAGGATCTGGCCTCCCTGGTTTTGGGGATGTCTAGAGCGGAGATGTCCCATTGCATTAATAAAATGATGCTGCAGGGATGCACCGCAGATGAGCTGGAGGTTGGGTTTCCCCTTGCAGGTGGTTTTCTATGATAACATGAAGGTTTACAAGCCCTGACACACAACTCGTGTGCCTAAATCTCTTCTTTTCAGGAAAGCCACTAGAAGTGTTTTTTTTTAAGGCACGTGTGCACTTCAAGACCCTATCCACAAAAGTACATAAGCTCTTAATTTCCATTAAAAACTTTGTGTGCCTAAATACTTTCTGAGGGTCTGGGTTTTACCAGCTGGTATCTGGGTCTTATCTGTTACTTTAGGCATTTGGATATCTTTAAACTGCCCCGACCTCAGTTCCCGGTGGCTTCAAAGGAAACAAGAGATGTGCCTGCTGGCTTTCCTAAATAGAGATGCTTTCCTGGACGAGGGCTAGATCAATGTTCTCGGTGTGGCTTTGACGGATGACCTACCGCTCTGACAACCCCCTTCCCCCAATTTCCATCACTACCTTATTTATGGAGAAATAGAGAGTCCAGGCATATGAAAACCATTTTTCATTTTTATCAGTTTGGCTGGAAAACTCAATCTGCTCCTACGCGAGGGCCGATGCGAATTCAGTGCTGCGCGTAGGCAGCTCTTGGTCAAGAGGACAGCGGTGAAGTGAGGGTCTTGGGGCTGGATGGGTGCGTGTGCTCCATCCGGCTGGATGGGACCTCTGCTTTGTTTTTCAGGTGGTCTGGAGAGCGTTTTGGGATCTACATGGGCTGAGATCAGCCATGGTTTTTAAGTAACATGTTTTCCTGTGTCAGGCTAAGTCTGCAGAGGAAGCTTTTGAGATCTACTTTGGGGCATGGAGCTGTTCTCACCTGGACCACTTTAATTGGTGTTGACTGATGCCAGGGTGATGGTAAGGAGGGTATGTGTGTCTCTGCCGTGAGCGGAGGGAGGATGCCAGCACCTTGGCATGAGCCTGGCAGAGACGGCTCTGGAGATGTGTGAGGAGGCAGATGTTGGTTGCCAGCACAGCCAGACTGGTACATGGGTCAAAACTTGGACTCTGAAACTCCTTTTTCCACCCTAGAAGGCTTGACTTGTGACAGAGTTAATACTTTGATGTAAAATGTCAGTCCCCTTTTTGAAGAGCTCCAGTTTTAACTGGAAAACCAAAAAGAATCAACCTGGAAATGAAAAGATTTGGGCTGGAAAACATTAGATTCCCAGAAATTAAAAAAGAAAATCAGGCTGTACTGTTTTGGTTTCCAGCTTTTTTTTTTCCCCTGGGAAATCATCTACCCCTCATTTGACAGAGGAAGAAAGAGGCAGGCAAAATAAATCCACAGCAATCTCTGCCAAGCTGATCTGGGGGCAACATTCCTTCCTGACTCCAAAAGCGGAGATCTGGTAGCCCCAAAGGCTAGCAGGATGCTCACCCAACCACCGGGGTGGTTTCCCAGCATCCCAGGCCTCCCACCAAACCCCCTTAGCACCTTAGCTAGGACCCCCCCCAGGAGGGAACGGGGAGAAGATGGGTTGGAAATCATCTCCCTTGGATCAAAGCACACCAGTGTCCATCAGGCTTAAGCAGGCATTAAAGTTTTACCTATGGCTCCCCCAGTATGGGTTTGCTGTTGCTGACCAGGCTGCGGCTCTTCCATGCACCGATAACCCAGTGAGGAGGAATGGTCCCAGCTTCTTCCTCGGCTCTTGTAACAGAGATGCAGAAGGCGACTCTCAGTTTGCTTTTCCCCTTGTCTATGGTTGAATATCTGTTGATGTTTGCTAAACAAGAGCGCCGGTGGCAGAGGAATTAGAAGAAATCCCTTCTTAATTGGAAACAGTGAGTCTGTGTATTTTTTCAGTTGTCTATTTTGGGCCTTGTAAAATTAAAGTTATTAACTGTAATGCAGTGGTTTCCAGATTCCCACAGCCCTTTACAATAGCGGGGAAATTCATCCCAGGTCACTGGGAGCCTTTAATGAATACATTAAGGCTTATTATTAAAATAAAGTACTTGCAGCTTTATGGGAGACATCTGGCAAGGATGCTTGTCTCTCTGAAGGCAGCAAGGCTCCCCGAGTGTCCTCTCCCAGCGTGCACCGCGTCTGCCCCGGCAGAGGCTTTCAGGAGCGATTCCCCGCACAAGGACTCCGGCAGGCGGGCCAGGGAGACAGAGAAGACCTTTGCTGGATGTGATGGAGAGCAGTTGTGCCAGAGCTGCCCCCGTGATCACTCCATTGATGTTTCTAATGCCGACCAGCCCCTCCTTGCTGCTGCAGGTACCGGTGTGAGCCCTGCCGGGATGCTTGTGCTCAGCAGAGCAGTTCCACTGGGGTAAAGCTTCCTCGTTCGCCAGATAATGTGATGTGCAGGCAGAGCTGAGCTTTGGCTTAACTCCAGCTTGGAGAGGAGACACCGGGCAGAGACAGCTGACCTGGGTGCAGGCAGGTCAGCTTGGAGCCAGCTGTTGGCCAGCTGTGCTCGCCCAAAGCACTGAGCTAGCAGGGTGCCGCATCCGATAAGCAGCTTCATATCGCATCGTGTGAGCTCACTGGTGGGGCTGCACCCACGCAACCTCTCCACGCTGCATGGATATGTCAAACCAGCTCCTTGGTGTCGCATGGAAAGCCGGGAGCCAAATCCCTGGGGTTTAGTGCCATAAAGCTCCCCAGGCTCCCTGGCCCGGCACTGATGGGAGCAGGTAACTTGCAGCCAGGGTGTTCGTGTGCCGATGAGAACAAACCACGGCTGGTGAGGCTGCGAAGGGATCTGGAACAGCGTGCGATCTTATCGCTACTTTATCTCTATCCAGGCTTGATCCCAGCAGAAAGCAGGGCCACGTGGCAGTAATTGTGTTAGGAAAACAAACTAATCTCTGAAGGGACAGAGAGCAGCTGTTGGGCTATCGGCGCTATTGGGGGAAATGGATGTGGCCTGCCAGCTTGTGGTATGGGGCTGCTTTGCTGTCAGGGCCAGGCAGGGAGTGAAGGGGGCAGAAAGGGAATAAAATAAGTTTGGGCTGCCAGGAGGGACTGAAGGAGTGTTTGTCATGGGGTGACCTGCCCAATGTTACCTGCCTCACTTTGCCAAGAAGCCCTTTGCTTGGCAGAAGGTTTGTGAAACGTGGTCTTGGCAGATAAGGTGTAGGAGCGGGGAGAGCTGGGTTTAACGTACTGGCTCAGCAAGAGCCAGGTTTAACCTTGGCAGATCGCTTACCGCCATCTGTCCTGATGTCTCCTCTGTGCTCCTCGTCTAGTTAGGCAGCAGGTTTGCAGAGCTTCCTCTTAATGCGCTTCACACAAGTCTTGCTCTGTGCGCCCCAGGCACCCCAAAACCTGCTGTTGACCGCAGCTGAGCCATGGGTTGCTTGCCCACCCCGGGGTTGGGCTTGCCCTCTCTCCTCACCCCACTCCCACCTCTTCAGCCTGGTCTGGTGGTTGCAGACAGGGTCTCACTGGCAGAGCATCACTGTGGGGTGGAGGGGCCGGACCCCGAAGGTGTGCTGGGGAGACCAAAGAGGCTCTTGGAGATGTGTGTGGAGATCAGGCTGCAGCAAGAGAAGAGGAGCCCTCCTGTGCAGCCCCTCCCCAAATTTGCAAGGGAGAGGAAACACGCAGTGGTCAGGCTGGTTTTGAGCTAATTATCTCCTGCAAAGCCCATGGCAAGAAATTAATTACAACGATCCTGTCACTGCTGTGCTTGGCCCTCCCCACACCTCTCCTCTGTGCCTGGGTCTCCAGCCCAGGAGCTCAGGCACTGCTGTGTGGTAAAACACTGCCAGGAGATGGGGATTCCCCCCCAAATCCTGAGTGTGAACACCTTTGGGTGGTGGAAGGCGGGGAGGAGAGCAACTGGCGGAGGCAGGTCAGCCCCGCAGGCTACACATGAGCCCCCCCTCCCTGAAAAGCCAAATCAAGCCTCTGGCTTCAAATAACCCCAAATTTGGGGCAGGTTAAAATCCAGCTCTGAAGTGCCTGGCTCCAACCCAACACAAACATTATTGTTGTTTCTGGATTATGTAGTTTAACAGAAAAGAAAATCCTATCATTAAGTAATGCCAACAAGATACACATACACACTTGTGTCTTGTATTTAGTGGATCCTATGAACTCTACTAAGGCTCCAATCGAGATGGACTTAAAAAAAAAAAGCCCAGAATCATGCAGCTCCCAAAAGTTTTCCTGAAAATAAATTTTTGCTGTGTTCCTCCCCAGCAGCTAATTAAGACTTCTATTAAATGCTGACAGGCACTTGATAATGTTATATATTGCAGCAGCAGGCTCTGTTCGTGGTGTTATAATTATGGCAATAAAACAGTTTCCATTATAGCCCTTCTTTTCATAAGCTAATAACTTTTGAAAACATTCACTTTTCAGGTTGAAATTTTTGTATGCCTGGCCCTTACCCAGTGGGGATTTTTTTTTTTTGGAAACTCTGAGCAAAATCCATCTAGTCCTTTTTGAGTTATGGAACAGAGGGGGAGAAAAAAAAAATATTTTTTTCAGTGGGCATATAGGTGGGGGAAAAAAAGGTAATGACATAATTTTTCTAAATAGATGGATAACAAAAGCGTGGGATACCTGATGCTTGCTTTGGAAATGGATAGGGTAGGCTTTGCAGAGTGCCTGGGGCATGTCCCATTGCAAAAAAAAATCCTCTCTCTGACTTAAAAGCCTTGATGAAGCCAATGGCAGAGCCTTGAGAGAATCCATTTGTCACCCATGAGAAGTGACTCTTGGTTGCAGGTTAAAAATAGAGGTTGGTAGTTAATAACTCTTTCCTTCTGGCAGCATTTTTGAGGTACTGACAGTATTTCTCATCTCTCATGGGGATGAAGAGTCAGTCCTGAAAAATTGTGAACTAAAAATCCAAAGGGTAAGATCTTTTTAGGTCAATGAAAATATTTTTCTTTGATAATTTCAAGCTTCCTGTTTTGATAGGTGTTTCTTTTTTTTTTTCCTACAAGCAGCCTAATTCTGAAGAGAAAAGACCTTTTCAACTAAAACCCTGGGATGTGTCACCGAAGGAAATGTAAAAGCTAAACATTTGGACAATTTGGAAATGTGTGTCAGTTTTTTTTTCAAGTTGAAACAACTGTTTGAACCACCCTTGCCTGCGAAAAGTTAAATGGGCATTTTCCCACCAGCCCCCCTCCCCTTCCCAAGCCCGTTGCACTGGGGGTTTCCCAGCTGCCCCATGTTAGGTGGCGGAGAAGATGCAGTGATGGGGCAAATGAGATGGAACCGCATTGGCAGGAGCAACTCAAACCACTCAGACTTCACTAGACTCTTGATTTTTAATTGTCCCAGGGAAAAAGCCCTGGCTGGCTCCAAGATTCATCTTCATTCTCAGCCACTGCCGTTGGGATCCCTCAGGAGGGACTTCAAAGGCACGTGGGTCCCCTGAAGATATTGAAGATACAGATGAACCTCTACTGCAACCTTCAAAAGCATCTAGGAGGATTAACAGTCTACCTCCTGATGGGGCCTTTAACCACACTGGAAAGTGGGATTTAGACTCTTAAATTGTCTCTGTGCTTTCGCAAAATGCTTGCAGTCCTCACTGGGGCTGGCTCTTCTCAGCTGGCAGCAGCGGTCAAGGAAGGACACGTGGGAGCGGGGTCAGATGGAAGTACGGCTGGAGAGTGATGCCTTTGCAGCATCATGGCGCTTGGTGCACTGGGCTGGTTTTTCAGACACAGCTAAAAGAAAAGGTGTGCTGGAGAAGGATGTGGAGGATGAATGGAGGCACAGACCTGCCCAAGAGGAGATGGCAAATGTACTTTGGCAATGCTAACGAATGATAAAGCAGAAGTAAACTGGCCGCTCTTGAGCCCTTTGTTTTCAGAAGTGGATCAAGGGGACATCTAACATTAAACACAGCAGTTATACTTTTTTCCTCCTCTATAAAACAGAGCACTGACTGCTAAACTTGGTCGCATGCTTATGTACGGCTTCACATTCCCCAGTGATGGCTGCAGGGAGTTTCCAAAGACCGGCTGGGTTTTCTGCAGTTCCTCTCCTAACCCGCTGCAGAAGAGATGCCGATTAGGACTGCGTGGCAGCCGGAGGTGGGGTCTGCAGCCTGTGCTGCCCCATGTGAGCCGGCTTTCCCCTCCACCGAGCCCCTGCATGGGAGCGTGGAGGGACCGGTGCCCTCCCCGACGTGCTGTGCACAGCCCCTGGCCGACCCGGCTGCTGTCTTTGGCATGGCAGGAGTTTGCTTGTCTCTGGCAAAAAGCTGTGTCTTGACACTGATGTAATTGAAATCCAGATATCACTGGAAGAAGCTTATCTCCAAACATGCCCAGCTCTGGAGCCAGCATCCCCAGCGCAAGCCCGCTGCCCGAAGCAGTGCCAAGAGGGTTGTATGGATGGTGTTGAGTAAGTCAGCTCAAAAGCATGCTTGTAGGCATGCTGCTGAGACCTTAAAAGGAGATTAGGGCTGGAAAAATCTGCCTTGGCTGTCAGACCCAAAGGTCTTCACTGACCTGGACCCTTTGTCTTTAGGTTTTCCTCCCTGGAGCTTCCCCAGAGGGCTGCCCTGTCAAGGTAGAGGGTAGCAGGAGAGATGCGTGCCCCAAGTGCTACCCAAATACCCTCTCTTGGCTTCATTCAGCAACTTCAAGGAGCCTCAAAGACACAGGCGATGGAAATCTTGCTCTGGGTAATACACCCAATGTGTGGCCTTGCTAAGGACTGGAGCCAAGGGGGGATGTAGGCTGCTAGGCAGGATGCAGGTCAAATGTACATACCACAAAGAAGAAAAGAGGAAAACGCTTCATGGGCTAAAAAAACCTTGGAAAGGCTCAAATGCCCATGGTATTGAGTTGGGCAAAAATGGGATGACCAAAAACGGATCAGCAGGTAGGAAATGATACTGGTGCTGCTCTTGCTGAGGAAGAGGTTTAGTCCATGGAGTGAAATTTTGAAAAGACTTGTGAACACTGCAAACACATTAGGTAAAAAATATTGCAGGCATGGGATGGTGGAAAGGAGCTGCAAAAGGAAGAATGTTAGAAATGTTACATCCAGTTCAATCAAAGGTTTCTGGCGTCCATCCGCAGGCAGCAGCGACTCCTTGGGGATGCAACAGATGGGATGGAGCATGCGTGCTGTGATCTTTAGAGCCAAGGGTTGCACCTGGCCTGTAATTTTCAGATAGGTCCTAACAGAGCAGCTTTCCTCAAGTGTGAATCCATTCCTCCTTCATCTCTCCATGCCATCCTCTGGTGTCAGATACAACGGGACCCTGTGTCTGTAGGAAGCAGTCTGTGGGGTTTGTGCTGCTGGCAATGACACAGTGCTGATTTTCAGTTTCTTACTTCAAACGCCCAGCAGAAGTGGAGGAAGCTTCAACCGGTGCCGTTCTTGGTGGGTTCATGTCACCAGCCTTGATGGACTCGAAGGGGGTTTGTCACCAGGCGGTTCCTCCCGCAGCAGCATAGGGGTGCGGGGAGCCAGGCTGCTTGCAGAGAGCTCGCTGGTCACCTCTCGAGTACGTGCTGGCGCTGCACTGTGCCGTTGGGTTCGGACTTCCTCGCTCTCCAGCTAACCTGCTCCCTCCACCTCAATTGTTTTTCCAGACTGTGGCAATAATCGAATGTGCAGAGGTAGCGGGGCACGGATCTGTGTCTGAGCCCCACTCGCCTTCAGTACCCTGGCGTGCTTTTGAGGCAGGGAAGAGGAGGAGTGAGGGGAAGGCTTTTATCCCCTTTTTAAAAAGCAGGAACATGGGATGTGCATTAGGCTTTCTTCTCCGGAGGGTATTTCTGCCTTTCGCTTCTCAAAGCCGTCCCTCGACGTGTGCACACCCCGCACCCCTCCCCACGCATTCCTG
>NW_009600013.1:33684-45467 GCF_000690535.1 Cariama cristata
CCCTTTTGTTCGCTGCCCTCAGCCAATATACAGGCAGCAACAGCAGCCCAGATGTTCCCTATCAAACTCAGAGTCATGCCAACAAACTTTGGCACACATGAAAGTGTGCTGAGGAATGGGCCTCCACAAATACCATTTATTTTTTTCCCCCCACCCTCCCATTCCTGCAAGTATTTTTAAATGTTAATGGCTTCCACGCCGCGACAGCCGGTGGGGGGCTGCCAAGCCAGGCTCCGGGGGCGGCTGGCAAATTAGCGGGTCAGGGATTCCCTCGGGGCTGTGTTAACCTCGAACCCCTGCCCCATGTTTTCCCTGATGGCTTTCCAAGGACGGGGCTGAGCCGGTGGTGTTTTCCCGTGGGCGATGCTGTTTGGAGGCAGCGACCCGCAGCTCAGCCTGCAGGGAGGAACGCAGGTAATGCTTTGGGGGAATTTGTTGTAAATCTGATTTCTCCTGGCAGTGTCAGGGCTGGTTTGTGATGACCTAGAAAAGCGTAGTTAAAGATCCCGCGGGGGCTGAGTGGCCCCTTTAGGCTTGGCTTTGCCACAAAGCCAGTGCTTGGTAGGTATGTGGAAGAGTGAGTTGGGTTTTTGGCTGGCGTGGGACGCAGTTTTTCATCATCTCTTTCTCATCATCTCCGCTGCAGGCGATTCCCACTGCCGTCATTCAGCTGTCAGCCCTGGGTCATGGCACAGATGGGGCCACCACACTGCCGAGGAGTGCTGGCGGCACCGTGAGCTGCCGGAGGTCACCGGTGCACACCAGGGCAGACCTGGAGCCAAAGAGCAGCGTGGCCGGGACTCGGCACTACAAACCAGAATTGAGTTAGCTTTGGCCATGAGGGGATGGGTGAGTACGCAAGTGAAAATCTTCCTCTGTCCATATGAGCAACAAATCTACTTCTGCTGAGTAAAACACAATCTCGAGGCTGTGCATGCGTGTGCTTCGATGGAAGAGCCTCCCCTTGCACCCTGGTGTGTAAATGTGGTTAAAAGCTGCCGCTTCTATGCGGTCCTGTGCAGGCTCAGCTCTGCCCCTCGCTGCAGATGTTTCTCCTTCCATCTCAAACAGCAGAGCCATGTCCCACCTCTCCGGCTCCACCACTGAACCCCACGTGCTCCGTGCCAGATTTAGTGCCCGCTGCCCCGACTGCGCGGTGATGGGCTCAGGCAGGAGACAGCAAACGCCACCCCTCACCCAAGCTCGCTGAAGCAAGCAAAAGCCATTTCTGCTAGAAGATCCATTCTCATCTAAATTAAGCAAGAGGAGCCCATTTATTTCAGCACCAGGGCTCTTCAAAGGGAGCCTGAACTCTTTTTTTTTCCCTCCACTACAATGGCAGCAATGTATTTTTTCACTCCTCTCTTGCACTGAAGCATTTTTGCTCAAATTGAAAAAAAAAAAAATATCCCATCTGGATGAAGACCAGACCTTGCAAAGTTTCCACAAAGGGTGGTGAACCTCTCTTCCCAGCAGCAGGCTTATCTGAGATCATCTCCTCGAGGAGCGTGCGAAGATTTCCATACTGGAAAAAGACCCTTTTCGGGGGGTTTTGCACAAGAAGGGATGGCACGAGCCATTGCACGGCGAATTCAGCTGAGAGGAGGAGGCAGACGAGGTCCTAGGGGAGGGGGAACAGCTACGTTTCCAGCCCAGATTTGAACAGAGATGAAGCAATGATTGCGGAGGGGTTCAGAGAAACAACCAGATGTGCGCGCGATAGCCAGGACTGCGGAAGGGAGAGAAAATGGGTTTGCGCAATCCAAGTGCAGGAGTCGGCTCTGGCTACAAAGACGTGCTCTGATGGGTGGCAACGACAGCTGCTGCGGAGGGGCCTGACTGGCTGAACTGGGCAACATACTGGGCTGGATGAGGGCAGGGGTCACTTTCAGAGACACCCCCCTCCAGGACTGTGCCTCTTGCAGTGGTGACAGTGACCCTCAAAAGACAAAGTCAGCTGCATCCTCTGTATCCTTGTCCTGGCCGTGGACCTCGGAAAATAAATGTAACCTTTGAGAAAAGGTTAAGATAGAGAGGTAGCGGAAGAAAAATGGTCTGAGCTGATGAAAGCCTCTTCTCTGGGGGGAGAGAGAAGGGGAAAGAGAGATTGTTGTTAATTTTCACAAAGGATTTGTAGGGACTTTCTAGAAAGTGGGAGAAATTGAGCGCTGGTCCCTGGTCTCCTTCATTAAGGAGGGAAGGCAGCACACTGAATTTGCCATTAAAATAGTAATAATAAAAACCTCATAGCCCCTAAATTATCCTACTTTAAAAAAAAAAAAATAAAAAATTAAGAGGTAGTTGCCATTTCACATGTGGTCTGGTTTAAATCCTGGGAGCAACGTGGCCCCTGAGATCTAACCTGTTGGAGTAGATCCCCACTGTGTTCAAAGGCAATGGCGAACCCTTGAATTTGCTTTCAGACTTGGGCTGGGGTTGCTAAGGTTTCTGAAGCCCTGAGCAAGTTTGGGAAAATCTCTTTTCATGACCAAGCAGTCTGTGGGAAAAATATATTGGTAGATTTGCATGAAGGGAACAGTTTGGGATGTGAGGCAAGTCTCTCCAGATGCCTGCTGGATTGTTTTGTGGCTTATGCAGAAAGTCTGCAATCTTTGGGGCTTTATATAAAACCTGGAGGACAAAGGTCCTCTCTGTAAGCACAGACACAGTCAGATTCCCCCAAATGAGACCAGTTTCAACAGTTGATCTTCATTTAACACTCCCAAGCCAGATGAAAAATTGCAGACTGGATCCAACCATGTGTACTTGGAGAGGGTTTTCTAGTTGCTGGTGCACAGGTGTTGCTGCAGGGAGGACGCAGACATACCCTGCTATATGCTGGCTAAATAATCCTGCTTTTCTGAGCTGGACAGTCCATACTGGATTAAAAGGTAATGCTGGCTTGTTCTCAAAACTCAGGATATTCGTTTGTCCTCTTCAGTTCATCTTCAGTTTCTCTGTTTGTGAGTGCGTTGCTACACTGAGCACACGGACAGGGATTGCAGAGCCTTTTCTCCTGCTAGGAGAGGAATCTGGAAACAATTACAAGCTGCTCATGCATAATCACTCGGGTAAATCTTAAATGCCTGTCTTAATATTTTGCAGGACCGAAGATGGCATCTGAATTTTTGCGGTGCGCAGGTTACGCTGCAGAGCACAGAGACTTTGACAGTTTAGCTCTGTGCATGTTTCAGGGGTGGCTGGTCCTGAGGACCCCACAGCTTCTCTGAAATTCAGGTACAACTTCAAAGAAAAACTAATATGCAGAGGGGAAAAAAGTATTTGCCTGATATTTGTGCAAATTGTCAGCTCAGTCATGTTTTTATGAACCTTTGCTGAACCTGATCATTTGTACCTCAAACTGAACTGGAAGAGAGTATTAAATTAGGTTTTTTTTAAAAAAAAAAAAAATCAAGTCCCCTGTGAAAATGAAGGCAACCAAAATAACTCACAAATCTGGGCTGAAGTCAATCAATGACAAGACAAAACAATAGAAGTCCTTCTTTCCTTAAATATTGAAAGGTTTCACTTCAGCATTTTCAGGCTGAAGAGGTTTGCTTTATTGAAGATCATTTAGTTTTAAGCCTTCTTTTCTTTTTTTCATTTTCAAATGGACCTAAATTTAAAAGGAAAAGAGTTGTGGGTTTTAGTTTGACTTTTTTTTTTTAAAAGATTAAATAGTCTCCAAGCAAATCGGAATATTTTGTTACTGGTCAAGCAAAATGTTTTTGGTTGACCCAAAATGAAATGAGCTTTTCTCATGATATTAAGTCTTTCCTCTTCAGCTCAGCTCCAAAACCAGAATTTTCCACCGCTAGAGGAAACCCTTCATCCTTGTTCTCACCTTGCTGCTGCAGCAGTAAAGGGTCTAATTTTGGTTGCCCCTATTTTAATCAGAGCTTGCTTTATTAACCTATCCATTTATTGCAGGCTGACATCTGTGTGATACCAGTGTTTGCAGCCAGGGTGTGGTACAGATTGCTCTCCAACTATCTTGGATACCTCATCAAAGAGCTGCTAAGCCTCTTTGGCCATCAGCCTGCTTATTTACAGTCTTTATAGCTTCGGCTCAAAGCCTGTGAGTGACACCGACACTTGGAAATCTTCATTAGCACATGGCCCTGGTAAGCCTTGTGGGTGTCTGTTGGGTGTACAGTCATGACAGCATTCAAAAACTCTCCTCCCAGAGAAAATGCTCAAAAACATCTTCTACACGAATATCGTAAAAGGCAGCTACCGACTGATGGGGCTGACTTTCCAAAGCCATGAAAGGAAGTTACCTCCTAAAGCCTTGGTGAGAGCCAAGCATGCTGCAACTCGGCAATCCTTTGAAAACCTCCTCCCAGATCCAGCCTTGGCGAGTAACAGTTCACTAAGAACACCCATAAACACATGGGGGTTTACATCTTTTTTTTTGTGCTTGCTGCAGAGAGAAAGCATCAACATTTTGTGAACTTTATTGCAGGAAAGATGCAACGTTTCATCTTAAAGACTTCCAAACTGTAGCACACGTTTTCTGTGGGGTGGCTAGTGGCCAGGGCTGCAGGTGGAAGCAGACCATCCCTCGGAGCTCGGTGAGTGCTCACGAGCTGGCCAGGCACAGGCACTCCAGGCATGGTGTACCACGGGTAGCGTTCGTTCAAGGTGATGCTGGAGTGCTGCACACAAAATTGGCCATGCTATCTCAGAGCACCTGTTGATGGTGCTGAGGATAACCTGGCTGACTTGGGCTCCCCTAACCTCTCGTCACGGCTGCAGGGCAGTATCAGGCAGCTGAGGGGACAGTGAGGTCCTAACCCTGCACATTCATCTGTTGTACCTTGAGTGTTTGCAGGATGGGGAGGTGAAGCAAGCTAGTGTGTGTCCTGAAGAGCCTGCAGCTTGCTGGTCTCCAAATGTGTTCCTTTGCCATGGGAGATGCTTGGTTGTTCTTCCTTAATATTTGTGTTACAGACACCTCCAGAGACCCTGAACAAGGAGAAGGTGGTTGTGCTCTGGTCAAGACTCCATGGAGAAATGTCCAGTATCTTACTGCAAGGATATAGGAAAGGTGAGGAGATGGCTTGTTTTGCAAACAGGTAGGTGTTGTCACATATCCTCCTTTGGCGCTTGAATACATGACCTGACTTGGTGTCCTTGGCTGAAAACGAGCCAAAACAGTGTATGCTGATTCAGCCCCGCGCCTTCATCACACCAGCAGCAGCATTTCTGGGGTACCTTGTGGGGATGCAGCAGGATGGGAGCAGAGGCCCGTGTTACTCCCTGATGGTTACCAGCATTTCGCTTCCAGAAGGGAATTGTCTCATCCCAACTTGCTGAGTTGCAGTGGCGTTGAGCTGGGAGAAGTGAGAGGACAGCATCCTCCAGCACGTGGCCTGCATAGCTGGAAGGAGATACATGAACTGGCCCTAGCGCACGTTGGACTCGGCTGTCACATTGGGGATATTTGGCACTTTACGGTAATAAAGTGATTTTCACATCATATAATACTCTACTGCAAATACATATTACAAGCACTGCTGGCTCTTGGATTTGGCAACCATCTGTCCTTTCTGTCTTGCCGTGAAAAGACGACGATTTCCTACACAGACTTTTGCAGCGGTGGCAGGAGCTACACAGCTGGCTGGGACCAAAAGCGGTACAGCCGGTGGTGCAGATGCGCGCACCCATGAGAAGCACGATGGGGCTGTGAGAGCAGTGGGAAGAGGTGGGAATGGTGTGGGAAGCATCACAGTCACAGGAACAAGGCTGGGAGAGGTGTCAGGAGCTGGCCAGTTCTCAGCTGGCAGCCAGCACACCCTGATGGGATGTGGGTTATCTCAAATGGGCCGAGAAAAATGATTCAGCAAAGCAAGGTCAAAAACCTGCACCCCTGGGGTGTCTGTGCATCCCTGTCCCCTCTAGAACCTGTGTGGGGATCCACACACCTGAAATCACCAAAAAGTGCATCTCCTTGTCCCAGGGCTGCATTGACCCTTCTTCTTCCTTGCCCAACAGATGTTTATTGTTAAAAATATCTGGTGGTGGAGACTCTGTGGCAATCTTAAGTCAATTGCCTCCATGTTTTGCTGCCCTAACTGCTGGGAAGCCACTCCTCATCTCCAGCCTGGGTCTCGCTTTCTTCTTCACCTATCCACCACAGACACCGAAAACACATTACCCCTGTCTCTTTACAGCTGCGTTTTATATATTTAAAGACTATTATCATGTCTTCTCTCCCACACTTCTCTCTCATCCAGACTAAACAACTGCAGTTCGTTCACTTGAGCATGTAACAACAATAAGTTTGTTTGATGAAAATTCAATTTGTTTAGTGCAGTGGTTCTAATCACTCATGTTATGCCAAAGATAACAAACATTTAGCAAATTTATATTCAAATCTCTAGTTTTATCAACTGTTTTGACAGTTAGGTTATAATTTTTACACAAATGGTTAGCATTAAAGCAATTGCTTTCTAATTTTTCTATATAAATGTTTGAATTATGACTTTTATATTGAGCAATGCAATTAAAAGCATTAAGGAACTGTCATGAAATATTTAACTTGGGTTTTAAAAAGTATTCTTTTAAAGATATTTAAAAACTATTTAGAAAGTATCTTTTTAAAGTCATTAGCTGCAAAAATATTTTTTTGCCTATACAAAAATATATATCAATAATTGCTCATTTTCACTTGTTTTACTGCTCAGCTGTGATTTTGCCATCCAAAGTGGTAAATTTACAATCTTCCGGATGTTTCTGGTCAGGATGAATTTTATTTTATTTTACCAGCTTTTTTCTTAAGGTGCTTTTATTTAGCCAGCTTTTAATCCTGTTTAGATTTTTTTTTTCATGCAAATATTTTAAGATAAGGAATTACTATGGAATATTTTTGTCTGTATAGAAAATTTATCTAAAATAGTCTCAGTGAGGAAATAAAGACCCTAAAAATGTCAGCAAGAACTTGAATTTTTTAAAAAACAAAACATTCATCTTGCATGCTGAGTTTCCTTTCAGTTCAGATTTTATTCTCTGAAAGCTGAACTTAATCTTAAGGAAAAAACTCAAAATTTGAAACAAGAAAACCTGGGGTGGGGGCCTTAAAAGCTGAGATGTTTTGAGGCTCAGTTTCAAGGCAAACATATCAATGTAATGAGAAGTGTCCTGGAAAAACACGCTGCTCTCCCCACCCAGCCGTGCTTGTCACCAGCCCTGCTGGGGATGCAGAGAGGAGCGGGTTTAGCCCTGGTGCGATGTGGAGCCCCTGTGCCCGTGGGACCATCTCTCCCCCCAGTTTGGCTGCTGACAGCTCCGAGCACCGTTGGGAAAGAAAAAGTCGTGTCTGCAGGTCTGGATGGGGAATTTGCAGCCTGCTGGAGTCCGTGGCAAAAATCATACCAATTTCTGTGGCGCTGCACTGTCTTCATATGCCAGGCCCCTGGCTGTATCGAGACTGTTTTTTTCTTCACTCCAGCCCCACTGGTGCCACAGACAGCCCTGCAGCATCCTGCAAGGAGAGGAGAGATCTGCTGGGAGCCCTGCTAGGACGTGTCCCCTCTTTCACTGGGACCTGAGAAGAAAAATTTGGACCTTTTAAAGTAAAACAGCTGTGGTTTCAAACCACGGCATTAGCTCAGGGGTCAGGAGATTACCCCGAAGGTCTCTGTGAAAGGTAACTCCGAGGAAGCAAGGTCACAGCCTTAAACTTGCTGCATAAGAGTCTGCCTCTTGACTAGAAAATGTACAAAGGTCCACAAATCGAAAGATGTTGACAACCATTGGTTTATATGCTTTAAAAAGCAGGTTTCCAATGTCAGTTTTTTCACTCAGTAGCTCTTCAAATAAGTGGATTTTTGTTTCCTTCTAAGAAATTCTTACAAACCAAAAGACTGCCTTGGCCCCAGAAATGACAGTGCTGGCTTAATCCCACTTACCCGGCAGTTAAGGGGAACAGAAACTGGGGAGACAGAATAATGCTTTCTCACCTTATTCCAGACTGAGAATAATTCATTTTACAGCAGAAACATTATTTCTATTAGATATACCTGCATTTTTGCATAAATCCTCAAGCCAGCCCATTGCAGTATGGATGGTAACTGCAGGACAACGCCAGGGCTGTGTTCTCGCAGCATTACAGGGATTTGAATCGCTGCCTACGGTTTTATATCCAGAATAAAGCAGCCAAGAGACAGAGTAAAACACACAGCACCCACTGTTAACATCCTCCAGAGCTGAGGTGCTGTAACACCGTTATATTATCTCGTTGCGGTCAGAGTCCCAGCCTGCTGTGGGCTGAGCTCTGGGCTCCCAACGCAGCTACTGCCTCGAGCACCTGGTTAGGAGCAGGCTGGTGCCGAGCCAGGCATCCTGGCGCTTCCCCGGATCTGCCCAGTAAGGCCCAATTAAAGAAGAAGGCATTAGCACATGGCTGAGGTTAAAGACATGCTCGTATGCTGTTTTGGATCTGGGCCTGGCGGCCGGGCTCAGCCAAGCTAATTTCCACCTTGGTTTCTGTGCCTGGTGTTTCCTAATGGAGAGCCCTCAGCCTTCAGGGTATTTAACCAGTAAAAAGACCCACTGCACACAGAGACCAGTATTGATACAAGGCTCTAGGCAGAATCTAATCCACAGCCCACTGGAAAATGGGCAAAACCTGATTGCATTCAACAGGCTGCAGAGGAGTTACAGCTCTGTACACGGGTGTTTGGAGCCTCAACACCTGAAGTGCCCTCTTGCTTTCAGTGCCACACTAAGAAATTCAGTTACTCATCTCAGGTTTGGAAGCTGCCTGGACAGTTCAGCAGACAATCAGCAAAAGAAACGTCCATGGCGTGGATGTCAAAAGCATCCTTTAAAGGACAAATTAAATCGTGAGTTATTCTCAAAAGGCAGAACTTGCTCTTAGAGGATGAATTAAATCATGAGTTATTCTCAAAAGGCAGGAGTTGCTCCTTGCTCAGACAGTGCCATGGCTTGGCTGGACATGGTGATTCTTCCTAAGCCAGCCTGCATTATGCGCTGGTAAAAGATGGGATAGTATTGACATGGATACAGTTTGATAGATTTTTTAAAAAATTAGTAAGAGAAATAAATGGATTTAGGAATTTTTCACTCTGTTTCTTTCAGGATGTTTTTTTCCCCAGGCCTCTTGAATTATATGTCAAAGTCCTCGGGATCTCATGACAGGGTCTGAAACACAAGCAGAAAGGAAACTGTCCTTCCTTATACATGTCTTTCCCTGTCTCACGTTAGGGCTTCATCTTCTACTGGGAAAATGTTGCTTTGTGTGTTACTGTGACAGCACGCAGAGCGGTGTGCAGAATCGGGTTAAAAATAGATCTAAGTCAGGCAGCTCCTTGATGGAAGAGCTTGTCTGGCTCTTAAAAACCCCAAAAGTTTTCAGTATGAACTAAACCGATGCAAATCAAAGTTATGTCCTTGTACAAATTGCATCTGTCCTGGGTTGAAATGTCACCTGAGGTCTGACCCTGAGGTCTGACCTGGAGAGTCCAATTTGCCAGCCTATGATGACATTTCCACACTGACTTGGGAAATGCACAAGAAAAGATGGGTTTGTGATCTGCTGGTGCTCGCTGCTTCTACAGCCAGCAGATTTCAGGCCAATTAGACCAACAGAAAATGGATGCAGCAGTCAGGGAGGTCTCCAGATCTGCTTAGAGAGATAGCAGCTCTTGAAGCACAAAAAGATACAGGACTCAAATCCAGCTCCAGATGTAAAAGGAAGTTTGAGTTGGTGCTTGGGATGTTGGTCCAGGGGATGGAAAAGAAGGTTTCTATTTTCTCTTTATCTGGCCTTGTGCAGCCTGGGTTGTAGCAACATTTGGTTGGAAAATGCTTTACTCCTAGGTGGCAAATGTTCAGTGCCACATTACGCACAGAGGACTTTAACCAGCCGGAGAACGTGGCCAGCCTCCGTTTTCTAAATCTGCTGTTGGTAAATGTCCTGTGAAATAACTTCACCGTGTTGTAATTGTTCCTGGAGAAAGCTGGCCCAATGGCTGGTAATTAAACCTTTGGCTGATGGAAACTGTTAAAATGGATTGCTGCTTTGCCTATAGTGTTACAGTTAACAACTCAAAAGTCTTTATACTTTTTCTATAAAGCATGTGGGAGTTTTATGCCTGGAATATCTGTGGCAATAAAGTGAATATGGTGCTTCATTTTTGTTTGTAGCATTAAAACTTGGAAGAGAAGAAAGAACTAAGGTTCAAGAATGAGATCTGGCATTTGTACTTCAGAAAGCACATTCGGTTGTTATCTCTGGGTTTGGTACAGCCCATAACTTTGATTTAGATATCAGGGCAGATTTAGATTCCCAATTCCTATACAGGCATCTAAAAGGGAATTAGGTGTCTGCACCTTGTCGTAGGCCAACCTTTGTCAGGCTGGCCAACACTGATTCATTGTAAAATCCAAGCTGATACCTGGTTCTGCCATCTGGACTCCCTGGAGTTTGAGAGCATTTGAGTCAAGGTTGGATTCTGGTTCTCATTCAGATCTCTTCTGTGCTCAGTCAGGTTTCCCAGAGGAAGCCACAATCCTGTCTGAAGGGCCGCTCGGGATCCCTCTGTCCCAGGCTCACCCAGGAAGGACCTCCCGGTCAGCGCCGACAGAATCGAGATAACCACGCTCCCCTTCTCCTCCACTGGATGCCCGCAATGCCTCTGCTCGGTATCAAGGCCTACAGCTAAGCTGTGGGTGAAAAATGGTGGCACTTCTCTTCCCTTAAGGCACTCGGCCAAATCCGATCAGAAACGCTTAACGCCTGCCAGTGAGTGGCAGTTCAGGACCGCTTCTCCTCTGACCAGGGCTGGTATTTATGGGACGCGTTAGTCATGCAGGAGCTGTTAAATGTGCTGCTGCGATAAATTGCGAAGTCATACATGGTCATCGAGTTATGAGTTTGCTCTGGGAGACAGCAATAGTTCAGAGCTTGACTAATCCCTTACAGATTGGAAATGGGGAGGGATGTGGTTAGGCACTGAAAACATCCCTGTTTTATTGCTGACAATGTATTATTTAAGCCTCCAGTCTCCTGGACTTCTTCAGCTAAGCCTGGGGCTCATGCCCTTGTGTCCCAGCCAGCTTTCTCCCAGTGGGAGGTAAGCTTGTCTGCAAGACCTTTGATAGACTTAAAGCAGACACAAGAGTTTGGGCTGGATGGAAAAAAGGCTTGTTTTCATGGCTAGTGAGAGAATATTGCTGTACGTTGCAGGATCTTTTCAGTTTATACCCAAGGATGGAAGTACGTGTGTGCATCCTTGTGCATAATGGTCAAAGTAGACTGTCAGAGACATAACTATGGGCAAAACAACGCTTTTCCTTGCTGATTTCCTCACAGCGGTGTCACTGTAAATTATTGAAGCACATCAGCGCCTAGCCGTGCAGACGTCCCTGCCTCATAGCTCCCTTACTATATAGGTCCCGAAGCCGTGCTCTGTATACCCTGCAAACACAGCTCTAGGTGCACTGAAGCAGGCACCTCACCTGCTCTTACTACTACCTAATTATAAATGACCAGGGGGTCGTGGTGATGCTACTTGAAACCTGTTTTACTTGGGAGTGGCTTCTCCTCTTCCTTTCTGCCTAATTAGCTGGGACTCACTGAGCTCTTACAGCATTACATTCTTGGGGCTCCTGGGATATGCCCCACGCAGCACACCACGCACAGCAGAGCTGCACATGCCGTATGCCGAGCCCACGGCAGCCCTGCTGCACGGCCAGCTTTCTCTGGAACCCCCGCGCTGCGCCCGGAGCACGGCGGGCCCGACTGCCTGGAGGAC
>NW_009600014.1:0-6859 GCF_000690535.1 Cariama cristata
AGTTCTGCTTCAGCCAAACCAGGACATGTGTTTTTACCTGTTATGACTTTATTTATTCATTAATTGGAGTTTGAGAAATAGGGAGAATTCTGCCTCAATGAATTCAGTCAACAACTCAGAGGGAACTTGTCAATGGTGTACTTTAGCCAACTTGTTTACTCTAAAATTAGAATGGTACCTAGGTATACAGAATTCTTACTTTCCTGGCCATCAGGTTTTTATTTAGGTGTATTTATAAAAACAAAAATGAATGTAGATCTGACACAGGAAATCAGTTGTTCTGACAGTGAGAATTATACTTGGTGGACATTTTTACTCCATGTAGATTGGATACCATTGACTTTGGTTTATTTTATTTGGAAATAAAGCCAATCCTGCAGAAAAGAATATGAAGTATCCTATTGCAGGTGTTTCTGGTTTTCCTTTCTAGATAGTTTGGTCTGTCACACTGACTAGCAAGGCCTATATTTGTTCAGCTTAATGAATCATTCTAGGATGAGCTCAGCTAAAAAAAGCCTGGAAGTGCAATATTCTATAATTCTATATTCACTTGTAATTAGGACTTGTACTTTTTGCAGTGTCCTGAAATCTGAGGCTGCTTATTTCTGAGCTGTTCTCCAAAAGATATTCAAATTCTAGTCATCATGCAAGACTTCGTAACAGCAATAAGTGCAATTTACTTCAACTGTAATTTCTTTGGAGACATCTCTTTGTGATTAGGGTGTCTAGATTTTGGTGGATATAATCACATATGAGATGACTTCACCTACGCTAACTGTGAACTAGAAATGTGAAAGTGAAGTGTGGAAGCATCCCAGTTGGCTGGGTGTAAGTGCATGTTCCTCTATGAACAAAAGGAATCAAGGGAATTTCCTGGAGAAGATGGAGTTCAGTAATGAAAAGAAGGGTGGGTAAGGAACTAATGACAAGCTGTCTTGAAAGGAGAGGACATCAGACTTAGAATGCATTGTGGAAAGGTTTTAGGATTCAAATAGTAAACTTAACAAACTTAATACATAGTAGGTACATGCTAGTAAAACTTGTTAATGATGGGAAGTTGGGAAGTGTTACCAGTATAGAAAAGAATCAGTATATCATTCAGAAAAAATTAGTTACTTGCAAGTGTCAAATAACAGAAATTTAATTTAATTTAACAGTATCAAACTGTCCACTTTGGGAACAACAACAAGAAATTATTTTATAAACTGGAAGTTATTCCATTAGCAACCACGGAAATAAGGCACAATCTGGGTATATGAGAAAGAGAAAGGATTCCTACCAACCATCCAATGAAAAACAGTTAATATGGCTCTTGCATGTGTCTGGTGAAGTATTTCCAGAGGAAACTGGACTATTCCATTATCTACTGCACTGGAAATACTTCATATGGAGAAGAGAACTCAAACTGAAGACAGGTGCAGAAAAACCCTATTGTAATGAGTAGAGGAACTAAAGGAAATAGAAACAAAAAGTGTGGCTTTTTTACTCTAGAAAACAAAGGCAAAACTAGTGCTTTGTTTTTTGATGAAGTAATTTTTTTTCGATAAATATACTTAATTTTGTCCAAAATGCATAATTTTCTGCTGAGAAAGAGTTTCGGTGGGAAAAGTATGTAGGCAGGCCTGTTATTTACATGACATTAATGTACTATTAGCAGAAACCTGTAACAAATGAACAGGATATGCACTGATAGTCTGTATAACAGACAGAGGCATTCATGAATTGCCTTAGAAAGCAAGTGTGGAGTTGGGCTGACAAATGGCATAGGCACTGTTCTGAACGCTCCCAGCTGCTCCCTCGCCAAACACAGTGGAAATTAATACTTGTATGATAATTTGAACATGGCAGTAGTCTTATTTACAGTACCTCAAGAACTCAAGTATTTGTCTTGCTTCATGTCCGTGAGCCACCATCCTTCCTTCTGTTCTTATTTAGGCTAAATTCCTTTCAGCAAGTCCATCCATGCAGGTGCTAAGAATGCTTTTTTCACAGTACTCTGCTTCGGGCAGTTTAATGAAATGAAGGGATCAGAATAGTGTCATTACCTGGCTGCATGCCATAAGATAGAGCTGATGGCAGGTAGGAAGAGTCATGACAGCAGCATAACTCAAGGGCGATCAACAGGAAATCAATTTGGTCATTGGATTTGACGAGTCTGGTAGACAAACTGACTAGACAGCAGCTGAGTGTGAACATGTCTGTTTGCCATGTTGCAGGGAATATGGAATCTGTCAAGGCAGAAAGGCATTAAAAAGGTCATATAATGGCAAGGGTGGTTATAGTTGCTTTGACTGGGGAATGGAAAGGCTGAGAAAAACAGTATTGTGCTAATTAGAGGGGAAGAGAGAAAAAAAATGATGTGATTGAAACATATATGAGGAGTCCTGTGAGAATGAATGTCAGACCTGAAGCAAGACAGTAATTAACAGCCTGAAGGATAAAAAGACCTTACAGAAAAGTCAGATAGACCAGGAGAAATACCTTTATGCTGAAGATAATGAATGCCATTATGATTGTACAGGAATAGGAGTCTTAAAGGCTGAATGGAAGAAATAATGATAGAAGATGACATTTGCATATAATACCCTTAATTGGACGCCAGTTCTGGGGATTAAACCTATATATATTTAGAGCTAAAATCACGAGCATTCTTGCTTTGTTTGAAAGGCTAAGACTGCCTGTGGAATTGTCCTATTGTAAACCAGCCATTATAAGGGCTGGTCTATATGACAGAAATGAGCCTGTGATTTTAAATGGCTAAAAAGAATAAAACCTGGAATCTCTTCATACATTTTGTCAGTCCCATACATGTAGATAAGCAATGAAAGTCCTTGCTAAAGGACAATGCACATGCTAAAAGTTTACATGACTTAAGAGAAGTCTGGGCAAATTTGTGTAAGGGATACTCACTGCGAGTATTTATAGACATAGAAACTACTAGCTCAGGAAATCACAGAGCTGCATGTGGTTAGAGACTAGGGGGATGTTAAAAAGAACTACCATATATGTCCACCTTGCTGTTACAATATTCCATAAGCATTTAATCAACACTGTTAAAGAGGATACCAACTAGATACACTTTTCATTTGACCCAGCAAGACTGTATCAGAAACAGCCTGGCCAGCAGGACTAGGGAAGTGATCATCCCTTTGTACTCTGCGCTGGTGAGGCCGCACCTCGAATACTGTGTTCAGTTTTGGGCCCCTCACTACAAGAAGGACATTGAGCTGCTGGAGCGTGTCCAGAGAAGAGCATCAAAGCTGGTGAAGGGTCTAGAGAAAAAGTCTTCTGAGGAGTGGCTGAGGAAGCTGGGGTTGTTTAGTCTGGAGAAGAGGAGGCTGAGGGGAGACCTTATCGTCCTCTACAGCTACCTGAAAGGAGGTTGTAGTGAGGTGGGGGTTGGTCTCTTCTCCCCAGTAACTAGTGATAGGACAAGAGGAAACGGCCTCAAGTTGCGCCAGGGGAGGTTCAGGCTGGACATGAGGAAGAAGTTCTTCACTGTAAGAGTCGTTAAGCATTGGAATGGGCTCCCCAGGGAGGTGGTGGACTCACCATCCCTGGAGGTGTTAAAAAAAAGTTTAGATGTGGTGCTTCGAGACATGGTTTAGTGGGTTTAGCAGGCATGGTGGCATTGGGTATGCGGTGGGACTTGATGATCTTTGAGGTCTCTTCCAACCATAATGATTCTATGATTCTATGACTGGTCATACATAAATGTTTATTTACCTGTAAAAGAGATCAGTTCTTTGCCTTCTGGCAGGAAAATCTTCCCTGCTTTTTATGAAGCTGTATTTCCTAGCTAAAAAAGTACAAGAAAATTCAGTCACAGCCATTTTAATAATCAGGCCTCTGTCATGTACAAGTGAGCCTTAATACTTTGAAAAAAACAGGATCCAGGGAAATAGGACTTTTACCTGCCTGTCCCTTACAATAAGATTTTCAGAGAGCTGTCATGTAGTAGTACACAAGTAACCACAGAAGAGGTTAGAGTTGAGGCATGGCAGGACTGCAGTCTTCTTGTTTCATTATGGTGAAGGATGCAGGGTCAGGACCTGGGTAGATTCCAGGAAATCTTGTGGTAATACTTGTGCTTTGATTCCCATTTTTAAAGGATTGCTGAGAAGCTAAAGTTGGTATAATTATCTTGTAGTTCCTGATAGATTACATGCTAGCTTTCTTTTGCTAAGTTATAAAATTTCTTTACTTCTTTTAAAGCCTCAGATGTCACAGTCTATTTCCTTCTGAATTCCTTTACAAATCGTAGGCCCCAGTGCAGTGGTTCTTAGCCATTCGTATTTGGGCATGTGGTGTCCCATAGGACAGCCAGATGTGATCTATGAAATGACTGCAGATTGAAAAACAGAATACATTCTCACACATGTAAGCAAGGAAACAAAATGAGGGAAAATTAGTAGTTTACATTATTAGCCCAACCATTATTTGGCTAGAAATAAAAACTCTTCTGGGGCATCTCTGAAAAATAAGTTGACTAACCTTGACTTAGAAAGCCTTATTTTTCATCTGCAAATAGAGGAACATTACTATCTCCTACTTGACTTGCAATAACCATTCTCTCTTGAACTCTTAGTTTCTGTTTTCTTTTTCCTTTGTATAAACTATGGAGTTCACTTTGATCACAACATAGCCCTTAGGACTTAATTATTTGATATTTTCCATTTTGTTTTGCCAGCTAGGAAGTGAAATAGAATTTTATGACTTTCATTCTCTTTGCATGTAAAAGAATAAGTAAATATGTACACTTTCTTTATAGAGCAGTGGAAGAAGGTTTTCAGGGAAGATTGGCTTTGGTTTGGATAAGAAGATTATTATATTTCGAACATGTTCTGCAAAGATGCTAGGGGCTGTCTCTGTTGACAATGATGGACACACATTCATCTAATACATCTTTTGTCTCAGTGCAATCACTGTGCAAAGCAAAGTTTCCAGCACACAGTGTGCTACCACACAAAGGGTCTCGAACACAAAGCAATGACACAGGAGCGCAGCATGGCAGCCCTTGCATAGTAGAAATAGGCAATGTTTTTCTAAACCTTTTTTAAGTTTGGGGGCTTTTTTATTTTCCCTTTTGCTTTTTCAACTGTTTTACTTATATGTAGTACAGTGAGGACATAAAGAGTACCCAGGGGGTTTACCTAATTTACCACCCAACTCCAGATATACTCTGCTGTTTCTTTTCGAAGCATATAGTTAAATCCACAGGTACAGTCCAGTGACACAGGGGTATCTTGTGTAGTGCGTTTATAAACATGGCCTGCATAGAATGGATTTTAAATGCTGGAGGTTTCTTTTATGTTAGCAATTTAAAAAAATGGGTAGGGTCACCCACATAAAATGTCCTTTAGTATATCTTCCATTGATTTGTCTCATTAAATATAACTCCAAACCTAAGTAATACAGGATTTTTCTTCTGACTGCCATGTGGATTTTGTCAGTAGTGCATGAACAAAGGTTTTAAATTAGGTTGACTGTTTCATAGGTTTTTATTACATACAACTTTTGGTAATAGAACAAATCCTCCTCTGTGGTGAACTACTTCAAAGTCTGAAAGAACCAATGTTGAATTGGTTCAGCAAGGCTTTTGACACTGTCTCTCATAACATCCTCATAGGTAAACTCAAGAAGTGTGGGTTGGATGAGTGGACAGTGGGGTGGATTGAGAACTGGCTGAATGGCTGAGCTCAGAGGGTCGTGATCAGCGGCGCAGAGTCTGTTTGGAGGCATGTAGCTGGTGGTGTTCCCCAAGGGTCAGTTCTGGGTCTGGTCTTCTTTAAGCTATTCATCAATGACCTGGATTTAGGGACAGAGTGTACCCTCAGCAAGTTTGCTGATGATACAAAACTGGGAGGAGTAGCTGATACACCATACGACTGCGCTGCCATTCAGCGAGACCTGGACAGGCTGAAGAGTTTGGCAGAGAGAAACCTAATGAAGGTTAACAAAGGCAAGTGTAGAGTCCTGCACCAACAGAGGAATAACCTCATGTACCAATACAGGCTGCGGGTTGACCTGCTGGAGAGCAGCCCAGTGGAGAATGACATGGGAGTCCTGGTGGACAGCAGATTGGCCATGAGCCAGCAATGTGCCCATGTGGCCAAGAACACCAATGGTACCTTGGGGTGCATCAGGAAGAGTGTGGTCAGCAGGTCGAGGGAGGTTGTCCTCCCCCTTGACTCTGCCCTGGTGAGACCACATCTGGAGTGCTGTGTCCAGTTCTGGGCTTCCCAGTTCAAGAAGGACAAGGAACTACTGGAGAGGGTCCAGCAGAGGGCAACGAAGATGATGAGGGGACTGGAGCATCTGCCTTGTGAGGAAAGGCTGAGAGAACTGGGTCTCTTCAGCCTGGAGAAGAGAAGACTGAGAGGGGATCTCATCAGTGCTTATAAATACCTTAAGGGTGGGTGTCAAGAGGATGGGACCAGACTCTTTTCAGTGGTGCCCAGTGACAGGTTAAGGGGCAACAGGCACAAACTGAAACTCAGGAAGTTTCATCTGAATATGAGGAAGAACTTTTATACTTTGAGGGTGGCAGAGCACTGGAACAGGCTGCCCAGAGAGGTTGTGGAGTCTCCTTCTCTGGAGAAATTCAAAGTCCTCCTGGACAAGATCCTCTGAAACCTGCTGTAGGTGACCCTACTTTGTCAGGGGGATTGGACTAGGTGATCTCCAGAGGTCCCTTCCAACCCTGATGATTCTGTGATTCCGTAGTTACTATGATTCATCCTCTTGGTAACCTAAATTGTGTCTCCAGGACTGCCATACTTCTAGAATTCTGGAGATTAACAGGCTCTGTTTCTGGAATTACTAATTTTTAATTAAATTTATTTTATTTTTAATAATA
>NW_009600015.1:0-7813 GCF_000690535.1 Cariama cristata
TTCGGAACGACTTCGGACCGACTCTCACATACCTCTATAAGTGAATTTCTCTGTGTCATCTTCCAGTAGAAATTTTATCATTTGGGATCACTACCTTTCCATTTCTGCTAATGCCAACATTACACTACCCTCAGCTATGTCACCACAATGCCACCTTCAGCTATATTGCATAGATCTTTACTGCCTGAGCAGAAGACATAAGAGGTGGTTATACATAGTGCATGTTTAGGTCAGAAATAAGGACAGCAAGAAACAGTTTTCTAGTGAATTTCTCCATTGTCAGTAGCAGAAGAACGTAAAGACTCTAGGTTTCAGGATATGGACCCAAATTCTACAGGAAGCATGTGTTTGACTGGACACAGTCTATAGGTTGCAGTTATCTGTCCACTTCTCAGGAGCCTCTGTTGTAGACTCCTGCCTGACTTTCAGCCCTACTGTATCATTCTTCTGCAACTCTTGCCTGCTTCTACCCTACCTCATCTTCTCCTCTTCTCTTCACCTTGCTGCTCTTCACCTCTCTTCTGACTCTTGACTCTACCATTGTCCTGCTGTTGTGGGCCACCATCCTTCTGTGTTCTTCCTTTTGGCTCCGCAGTCAACCTTTCAGATATAGTTTAATCAAAATACTCAGGTTGTACATAAATCATAGAATGGTTTGGATTGGAAGGAACCTTTAAAAGTTGTCTAGTTCAATTGTCCTGCAATGAGCAGGGACATCTTCAACTGGAATAGAATTTTTTCAGTTGGAAGGGACCTACAACAAGCATCTAGTCCAACTGCCTGACAACTTTTGGTTAACCCTGAAATGAAAGCATGTTATTTAAGGGCATTGTCCAAATGCCTCTTAAACACTGATGACCTTGGGGCATCGACCACCTCTCTAGTAAACCTGTTCCAGGGTTTGACCATGCTCTCAGTAAAGAAATGCTTCCTACTGTCCAGTCTGAACCTCTCCTAGCACAGTGTTGAACTTTTCCCATGTGTCCTATCACTGAATACCAGGGAGAAGAGCTCAGCACCTCCCTCTCCATGTCCCCTTCTCAGAAATCTGTAGAGAGCAGTGAGGTCGCCCCTCAGCGTCCTTTTCTCCAAATGAGACAAACCCAAAGTCCTCAACCGCTCCCCATAGGACATGCCTTCCAGCCCCATCACCAGCAACTAGATCAGGTTGCTCAGAGCACCATCCAACCTGACCTTGAATGTTTCCAGGGATGGGGCATCTACTACTTCTCTGGGCAACCTGTTCCAGTGCTTCACCACCCTCAACGTAAAAAAATTTCTTCCTTATGTTTAGTCTGAATCCACCCTCTTTAGTTTAAAAGCATTACCCCTTGTCCTATTGCTACAGGCCCTGTTAAAAAGTGTATTACATGTTAATATTAAAAGTTGTGTCTGTCTCTGACCTCTCATCTGGCATCTTAATAATATCTTACTATTACCTGAAGAGAAAATTGAATAGTGGTCTCACGCAGATTGTCCGAACATACTGAGCCTACGCTCATTCGCCCCAGTAAGCAGAGGAGGAGGTGAGGGAAGACATCTCTTCCTCAGGGGAAAGACAGCAGAACATAAACAGATTCAGGGGCTGTAACTGAAACTAAATGTATGTTGTGCTTGCTTTACAACAGTGATTATAGTATCGAGTAATATGTCCCAAAGGAAATGCAAAATCTTTCCATGATACTGTTGAACACAAGTACATCTGTGTGTCGTGGAAAAGTATGACAGATTACAGAGTCTGTAAGTCTGTGCCCGTGAGTCCTGCTGACTGGATCCTGCTTGAACTGCCTAGCAGGAACTAAAAGTGGGGTTTGAGGCATGAATTATCCCATCTCTGTATGGGGAAAATTGCAAAAAGAGAACATTAATTGTCTTAGAAAAATGCATAAGTGACTAGCCAGGAACGTTGCAACAAACTTGCAGGTTTATAATGTAAAGCCCTTTCTATAGTAGCTGTAGTCCAATTACAGATATGGATCAACGTATGTCATCAGGAGCTTTGTGTCATCATAAAGATAAAATGCGTTTTTGCTGAATAAATGGTAGGCACTATTTGTATTACATGTGAATTTTAAGATTTAAAAGATGGAATGGATCACAATGTCCTATTCTTGTCTTGTATGTGTGTTTTGATTTCTAGGAACACCTGTTACTAATGTAGCACAAAAAGAAGGTTCAGGTTTGTAATAATGAGAGTGTTTTTTTTTTCTGGTTTGTGTTGCTGTAACACTGAGTGAATGAATTGACAGTTTTGATTTTATTTTAACAAAGAGAAATAGTACTTCATAAATAGGCCCAACAAACTACTGGGATTATGAATAACTTGGCAAAAAAAAAAAAGTTACAACTTCTGTGATACATCAGAAAACAACTAAAATTAAGAATATTCAATTCGCTGATCAATATTTAAAGGAAAAAATGTTTTGCTGCCGTTAGGCTTAAAGTGCATTGTGTCATTATCTTCATGTTTGCCAGCTTCATTTTTCTTTTGAGGGGATGGAGTGCATTGTAAGCTTGCTGTGAGCTTCTAAGGATACACAGTGGGCTGTCAAAATGATTAAATTAATTTAAAAGGGAGAGGGGGAGCAAAATATTTGAGGTGGTGAGCTAAAAAAAATACAGCAAGAACTGAAGGAAGTCTGAGGGAGACCAGAGAAACATAATTGAATGGATAGGTAGATTAGAAAAATGAAGAGGAGAGCAGAGTTGTAAGGAATGCTAGTTATGGGAGGAAAGATAATTGAAAGCAAGGAAGAAGGATCCATGGAGTTTTATGGTGGCTTTGGAAGTCTAATGCTGAAATAAAATTTGTAGGTGCCAAATTGAAAGAGGCATTTTTATCTTTTTTTCCCCCCCTTCTAAACTAAAGCATGCATACTTAACTCTTGAGTAGCAAACATTTAGATCTGATAAATTCATAGCTGCCATGATTATGTTTTGTGATCTACTCAAAATATAATTATCTTACCACGTTTTTAGATTAATTTTATTTATACACATATATACATTTGTAGATGTGTTCTCTTGCATGTTCACTGCCTCTTGTTTTGAGACCTTTTATTTTCCCCCAAAGGGTGCAAGCTGGATAAACCAAGTCCCTTAGGTGAATAAAAAAGAATTCTCTAGGTAAATTTCCGTTAGACTTAAAAAGCTGCACCGGGCTGTCTTGCCCATTACTGTATCTTTCTGTCCATTTGGATCTCTCTCAAACACTATTTTTATTTAACATATTTTTGGTAACCACCTCACTGTCCTGAAATTTGCTGCTGCCCGCTCAGTGAGAGGGAATGTCTAACCTAGCTGATTAGACTGTATTTGGGGATGGACATTCTCCTCGTAGCTGCAGTCCAGCTCTTGCCAACAGCTCATTAGAACTTGAACAGTTGCATTTGCTGCAAATGCTGAGCCTTAAAATTCATCCCCTTTCTTCCACTCCAGCCATCTGTAATACTCTTCCTGTGGTTCAGAATTGTTTGTAGTATGTGGAAAATATGATAAATAAAATTCATATTGTTTGGAGTTGACTGATGTGGCTTATTCCTTGAGAGGCTGATGCCTTCTCCCTTTTTTGATGTGGAGTACTAATGTGAGTAGAATGGCCTTGCTAATAAAATGCACTTATAATGGCGCATGGCATTTGCTAATGACAGTCTTGGGAGTGGGGAGGAGTGTGCTGGGGCATTACCAAAGTGGTAATTTGGTAATCATTGCATGATTTGAATTAGTGGTAATAAAATAGCAGGTTTGTCCCTACAAAGAAACAAATCTGTGATCTGATGATCTATTCATGTTGCTTGAAATTATATTTATACACTTGGGGAACACGTGCTTAAAAAAGAAGAAAAAAAAAATTAAAAATTGCTCTTACTGAGATTGCCAAAATTTGATACCTGCTTTCTGTGAAACATTTTCAATTCCATGTAAAATCTGTTAGCCTAATTACTTTTTTTTTTCTGTCTGAGGAGGTAACCGTGACTGTTTATTTCGGTTTAATCTAATCAGTATTTTGTTCGTTGGAAAGCATTAGTGTTCCTTTTGAAGCTGAAAAGAAGCCATCAAGTCCTTAATGACCATGTTTCTTAGGATATGGAAGGAAAAATTCCTGTGCTTATTTTCACAAAAGCATCAGTTCATTTCTCAAGGGGTCAGTCTATATATGTGCCTTTGCTGTGGGTCCACGTATACCCATACGCGCTATACCTTGCCCTTCTCTGTGCACCAACTATAAGGAAATACAATAGAGTGCTATTTTATTCCCATCTCCTGCCTGGCAAAACACAGCACTTGGTAAAAGATATTCTCTGTTGTGCAGCTGTGGCTGGGATTCAGTCTCTTAATGGTATTGAGACTGTTGTCGGCTTCTTTCTGGGCTGTGTGTTTCAGCCTTGGAAAACTTGCTCAATTGCATCTTGTGATGGAGGCTATTGCAGCTCCAAGTGAGTTGTGAGAGAAATTGCTTTGGGGGAGATTCTTCATTTACCTGCATACGTTCTGCCAGAGCCTGAGTTAACATCCACAACTCAATGAATGTTTGATTAGGAAACTTGAAGTTTAATTCATGTGATTATTTAGCACTGTGTTAGAAAAAGTAGGGAGCATGGCACAGCAATTGCAGAGTTGTGATTATTATATAGGCATCTGAGATACTGCTCTTAGTAACTGTGAGTGTGCAGAATTAGTGCTTGGAGTGAAATGTAGTTGGAATGTAGTTGTGGATTATCACTCAAAGGCACAAAGTACTTACCAGGACTAGAGTTTTTGAGCTAGGTAGTCTGTGTGTATAGCTCCAGCAGTTCCTTAAAGTCCTTTAATTAATCCTATGCTTTGTATTTATCAGCCAATAGCAAACTTAAAATGGCAGAAGCCTGGTGTCAGTGTACCCATGTGTTAAGGAGGGGCCTTAACATATTGTCTAGAGTGACTGTAAAACAAAATGTGGGTTTTTTTTTTCCTTCAGCTGGTGTGTCATGCTCTGAATTGGCGATGTACATGTATGCAACGCATCTCAAAGAATTCAAGTGACTGATAAGCAATTTTGTGTCCATTTCAGTTGGTTTCAAAAGCTACCAAGGGTGCTTAGCAAATCTGACAAATGGTTAAATAATCTGCTATGGTTCCATATCTGCTAAGTTTTCTTTTGCTCAATTAACCTCTTAGTTTTATCTTGAGTATTTGAATATTGTCTTAATGCAGAGAAAGTAGAGTTGCTACAGTCAGAGACCAGGGTGACTAAATCGTGGAATCAAAGGGTTGATGGGGACCTTGAGAGCTCATTTAGTCCATAGTTTTGTCCCAAAACAGAATCTACTTCACTTGTTTCTCTTTGTTCAGCCTCTTTGATTTCTGGAGACAGACACTTCACAGTCCCTGTGCATTCTGTTCCATTATCCTTACTGAGGTGATATTTTCCCCAATGTTTAATATAAATGCATCATTCTAAGCTTGTCCTGCTTATCCTCTTAAGAATGAACATAGAAATGTTCATGTTTCTTGGCTTATTTTAAAGTGTCTAGAAATTTAATTAAATACCTGTGGATAGTAAAGCACTAGAAAAGATGTTGTACGGAGGCTATGGTATCACTTTTGTTTTCAAAGGTTTGTAACAGCAGCTTAAAATGATGTTAGCTCAGAAATCATGTGGATTGAGTTTATCATGCTTGGAAAAGGGAATTGTCCCATTCTGGGAACTGGGCTGGATGACCACTCACGGTCCTTGTTGAAATCGTAGACTTACCTTTTTCTCTATGACTGAAAACATTTAAGATGAATAATGGAATCTTTGATAAGTAAAATAATGAGCTCTGGCAGGACCTTGTTTTAAATACTAAATAGCCAGACTTCTATTTTCATGCTTAGGTTACTTAGCTATGAACTATTAAAATATTATTACTATTAATAACTTTAACTATTAAAACTATTAAAATAATATTGCTCCAAGTGCATTCACAGTAGAGTCTCAGTTTGAGTCTCCTAAACAGTGTATTCAGTGCATCCAACTGATTGAAAATGCAGTTTGTAGGTACAAATTAGCTCTTGATAACTTAAATAATCTTGAGCTTTGTATATTTTCGTATTTGTAGTATTTCTTTTACAGTCTGTGTAGGGTAAATATGTACCATCTTTTTGCCAGGTGTTTCTTCCCTTTGTAGCCTTAGAACTGGACTAATTTTCTGTAAGGGTGATTTTTCTCTGGGTTTTAATCCCCACTCGGGCTCAGAGAAAAAGGTTAACTTTGCTTTCTTATAGCAGCTAGCTTCAGGGTAGGGCTGGGCGTCGGTGGCCACTGAAAAGATGGACTGGGTGCTAACTCAAGAGTGTAGACATTAGCAGCAGTATGCAGCATAGCATGAGGCAGAGGAGTAATTGAGAGGCTGACCTGAGACTGGATGTTGGAGGTCTAAGGAGGATCTTGGCATGAGAGTTTGGAGAAATTGAGAATTCTGTATTGGATGGCTTGATTAGGAAGAGATTTGAAGTAGGGTGGGAAGTTGGGATGGAAGGAGCGGCAAGGATTTAGGATAGAACAGTGAAAGATGGGGCAGTTGGAAGGATGGGTATGAGAGACTGGGCGGCTGACAGTGCAGTGTGGGGCTTAAACTTTAGAGGTGGAGCACATCTGGAATGGGGTGAATTTGGAGGATTGAGGATCTGATGTGGTTTGGAAAGAGCCTCTGGGGTAGGAAGAATGTGGAACCGGGGTTGAGAGGGCAAGGAGCTAAGGATGGAATTTGAAGGACTTCTGGTCAGGTGAGGTGGGGCTCTCTGGACTTGTGAGGTCTCCAGGGGTGAAGGTGAAAGCTTCGCATGTGCCTGGAATATCTCCCACCAGGATTCACTTTGGGATTGAGAACAGATGCCCATGTCGTCCTTTACTACATCGTACAGTAGTCTTATCAGAGGTGGCTTTCAGAGACACAACGGGCAGTGAAGTATCAGACTTCCTTTTGTGTCTGTTATAGGCCATCTCAGGAGGTTGTCTCCTTTGGTTTTGATTCTCTCCAAAGTACCTGAATTTAATCTCATCTTAATTTGATTTTTTTTTTGTACCCTGCACTGACAACTTTGTTGTTATTTTTGTGTTCTTATTCAGGTCTACTCAAGGAAGTAGAATTTTTAGCAAAGGAGAAATTAGAGCTTCAGTGTCAGGCAGAAAAAGATCATTCCAACTTACGCTCTCAAATGAAAGTTTTGGAGGTGGAACTGGAAGAACAGCTGCATACTAATCAAGACCTGGCTACACAGTTGTTGGAGGTTGCTGAATTAAAACAGCAAATTCAAGTTCTTGAAAAACAGCTTAAAAAACAACGGCAATTCATGGATGTAAGCAAGCTTGGTACCCCATTTTCATGGTTTTGGAGGTGATAAATACTCCTAGTTTGTGACTGAGATTTGGAAGGTGGTTCCTAAAATGGGATACTTTCCATTTTTTTTTTAAATTAAGACCTTGATATTCTAGTCTTGTAGAAGAAAAAACAGGTAGTTTTTTAGTTCCTTTTCTGTAGTTTTACAGGATAATTTTTTTCCTTTTTATTAATTGCTAATTGTAGTTTGCATGTATGTTGGACTCAAAGGTGTGGGTTGTGTGGTTTTGGGTGTTTTTTTTTTTTCTTTCCCTGTAATTTTAGCTATGCTTTCAGGACTACTAAAAGGTGTTAATTATTTTTAAGTGATCAACATAGTTTCTTCACCGTAAAAACAAACCCCAATTTTTTCTTGTAATCAATATTTTAATGAAATGTAAGTTTCTTAAAAAACATTTTCTTTATCTCTGGCGGTTTACAGGAACAAGCTATAGAAAGGGAACACGAACGTG
>NW_009600015.1:7853-24859 GCF_000690535.1 Cariama cristata
AGCTGGAAGAACAGCTAAAACTTTCAGCAAAATCACAAACTTCAGGAGAGCCCAGAGAGTACAGGGTGAGTAAAATCACACTTAGAGGCCAAAGGAGTTTGTTTACTACAACGAAATACCAAAACCTGTATTGTTTTGGGGGACTGGCTCTTGAGAGACTCCCCCCAAATCACAAACTTCAGGAGAGCCCAGAGAGTACAGGGTGAGTAAAATCACACTTAGAGGCCAAAGGAGTTTGTTTACTACAACGAAATACCAAAACCTGTATTGTTTTGGGGGACTGGCTCTTGAGAGACTCCCCCCCCCCGCCCCTTCTCTGTTGTCACCCAGAGAGCACATTTTTTTCCCCCAGCTGACTGGACTACATTTAAGCAGTGAGAGTGTACTTACATTACTTCTTATGGAGATGGAAAGAAATGTTGTATGTGCATTACAGTAAAGTTTCAAAGTTTCACAGCCTACAAGTCTGGTTTAAATTAACTGGGGAGGACAACAATACAGACACTCTGCTCTACAGAGAGTACTTGAGGAGTGACTTCTGGTTTCTAAACGTGTTTAGTTTTTCCAGCTATAACAGTTGTAATAAGAGATGTTCTTTGTCTGTATGCCTTGTCCTATTTAAGTTTATAAATCAGTCCTTTTTTTTCTCATGTTCATTTGTTTGATGCTTGGTTTCAAAGATTAACTCTTGCTTTTTTGTTTTGTTTTTTTTTCATATAACCGAACATTATACAGAACTATGAATTGATTCTACAGGTATGGAAAACAGCGTGAACATCTCTTTAACTTTTCTTTCTTTTTTTTTTTTCCTTTCAATCCCTTGTATTAATTAGATCTACTTTGGCTTTTTTTTTCCTGTTCTTGATATGTCAAGGCTGCTTCAGCTTGACTTGGAGATAAGGATACATGTCTTAGGGTGGCAGAATTCTTGCAGGGAGTGAGGAACTGCTTTCAATTTAATTCCCTGTACACAAGTGCTTCATTCTCCTGGCTTATTGCTCAGATGTATTACAGGCAGTTACTTGCTGTAAAAGAGCTTTTTGGCATGAAAGGAGAAGTTAAGGTTTGGAGTATGAAACAAAGATAATGGAATTATGATGATACACTCTGCCTTAGCCTTCAGCTTTTGTTTGTAGTCCTCCTCTTAACAAAACTTCTGTGTGTATACTACTTAATTTCATTTCCATCTATTCATTTATGTACAGTTTATGAAATTGTGTACCTTGGTGTTAGAAAAGCAAATCTTATAGGAACAACTGAATTTTTGATAGAGTGAGTTTTCCGTGCTGGAGGGCACCTGATTGTCGCTTGCCTTCTGTAACCTCTGGTAGGACTTCGTTAGGCTTCTTAAGAAGTAGAGTGATTACATATCATTCTGCATCTGTTTTGGCTTCTCATTTGCATGAATGCCATTATCTGGCATCAAGATTTTCTGAGTACATCACACACATAGCCTATGTGTTATTTACACTGTAGCAAAAGTCCGAAAAAGAACAGCAAATATTTTTATTTCAAAGACCGTGTGACTTGTTGAAGATCTGTTTGTACCCGGAAGGTATACCTCTGTGGCAGTTCTTGGGCATACAGGATCATAAAGGATGTATGTCAAGTTATTCAAAATATGTCAAGCTGTTAAGACCACAGCTTGCTTTCTATCCAAGTTATTAGGTGGATGACAGCTAGTTACTAGTATGCTTGTGTCATAGTAAAGAGGAATATCTGAAAAAATTGACTAGCTGCTGTAACTTTGCAACCTCTCTCAGAAAGGATTAAAACTCAATTGGAGAAAGGCACACAAGGAAGGTAGCTAAGCAAGTGACATTTGAGGGTAGGGTGAGATTTGGATGCAATCTGTGCCAGAATAAAATGTCAGGATTTAGACAGTTCTTGTATAGTTGTTTAATGCAGCTGTTAACGTCTGTAATTACTTAACTCGCTCTGAAACAAATCAGTTCAAGTGAGCTTCTAATTTCTGCATGTAGGAGTTATAACAAATTCGTAGTTGTTCTCTCTGCTGTTCTCTAGGCTGAAGGTCTATGCAAGTGGGATTATTTAGTGAAAAGAGTGCTGATTGGTACTGGGAGCTACCATCTGAGAGTATGCTGTGAGGGTGAAGGTTGTGAAAGTGATTCTTAGCTACAGGATTGCAGCACTAGCTTTCTAGCAATGTGGTGTTAAAAATGACACTTTTCATGTATAAAGTGTCATAGTTTCTGGGATTCTGATGCCAAAATTTTATAGCATTAGAAAGTGTAGACTTCTAAAAGATTTTTCTGTACTGAAAAGCTTTACTGTAAGCCCTGTGTTATGCTTAACAGTTGATTAATTGCTGATGGGATGAGAAAGGAATAAGATATGTACATAATTAAGGAAAGATATATGTGCCTGTAAGCAGTTGAAAATGTAATGTTAATCACTTTTGATATTCTTAACTACTCTGTGATGCTCTCCATGCTTATTAATTTGACGAAATTAACTCTATGCCTCTGTATTTTGCTAGAAGGTGTTTTTTCTGCTTTAGTAATATCTATACAATACTTTGAAGATGTAAAATTTTATATTAAGACAAAGAATTATTATTTTTTAATATTGAAGTGGAATTGGCATAAATTCAAACAGTTATTGATGAACAAAGCATTTATTTTGTAAAATCTCATCTTCCTTCCTCCTTGGTAGTGACCGAATTATTTCTCCTTTAGAAGGTTTCCCATTGCTTTCCTATCCAAGCTTGCTTTCAACGTGCTTAATGACTTTATCATTTCCGACGTAATCTGTCTGTCCCACTTGGTTCTCTCCTGCCTCTGTTACCCACCAAAGCTCCTAGCCTTGCCTTCACGTTAATTACTGGGATGAATGCAGCTCTGTGCATGATTGGATCTCAGTAAGCTCAAATGCAAAATTGTTATCCTCTTCATATTTAAGGGATTTTTGGAAAAAGTGTACCTGTTCTATGTTGACTGCTGTGAATCTTTCTGATTTGCAGGCATTCATTGTGTTACATTGCATATTTATCCTTCAATTCTTGGTATCTTCCTTTAAACTGGAATTCCATGAAGTAGTGGAAGATGGTTCTGAGGTTACAGAAATACATCTAATGCTATTAGTAATAATTCATGTAATCTTGGGATTTTTAAATCTTGAACAAAGTAAAAGCAACAAAAAACCCCACATACCACAAGGCCCCTTTTGATGACCACTGGTCCTTGAGAGTATGCCTTCATCCAATACTTTGTGAGAATACTGCAAATATTAAGAGAGTAATCAAATGCGTATTTAAGAGCTGCTGCATTTGGAAAACAAGATTTCAGAAAGTTACTTTTTCATCCTTTCTGTCCACATCTAATTTTACTTTCATCTGGGATTTTAGCACTAGTTTAGTCCGTAGTAAAACTCACCTTCTTTGCCGTGAAATCACTGTTGCTTCCAATTGGAAGTTTGTTATATTGCCAGAATATCTGTATAATGTGATTTCTGTATAGGTAGAATCTTTGCAAGCAGAAATAAAAGAGAAGATGGATGATTACAATAAGTTGTTATTAGAAAAGGAGAAAAACCAGCAAGAAATTACAGCTCGTGATAAAGAGATAGAAGAACTGCTGGCACAGATACGAGAACTGGAGCACAGCGGAACTGAAGTCTCAAAGACTGTGCGCTACTTGGAACAACAACTGCAAAAAATGAAGAAAGTGGAAACCGAATTAAAACAAGTAATTTTTAAATACTTATTTAAATGGGAGTGGAATTATGCAGACAGTGTCTTCATGGGGGATATCAATGACACTTAGTGTTGTTTGAGACTAGCCTGGCACTTACTGGTGAGTTAAGCTGTTGTATTAATGGCAGGTACCACAGCCACAGTTTTAAACAAACTCTGGTTTTACTAACTATACTACTTACTATAGAGACTGCTTTTTGATAATTATCATGTTTGCATGTATCAGAGCTTCTCTTTTGCTTCTCTAGAAGTTCCTGAGAAGATATTAAACATCGTGGATCTTCAATAAGTAACTGTTTAAAATCATATTATCTTAATCGGTAGTTCTTCTTGCTATGTGTCTTTGGAGCCAGATCCGTTTGCCACAGTCTGAAATTTTTAGTGCTTTGTTACTGCTGCAGATTTATTCACAGCTTAGAGTTAAGAATTGCATTCCATTTAGCAAAACTATTTGTCTTTGACCAAATATCTGAGTAACCTTTTCTAGCTTCTTAAACTTAATGTTTGAGTTTCCTCCCAGCAATTTTCCTTGGTTAAGTATTGTTGGTGTGTCTATCAAGTTCGAAGATTTGAGATTGGCATGATCCAAACTAAATTTATTAGTTTAATTGCTAATTCTGTAAATACTTTTTTCCATTATTTTTCTTTTTAAAAATACTGAAAAAAGTGGTTTTTGTTTTAGCTTCAGCTAATGTGATATAGACTAGCCAGTCATAGTTTATTAGGTACTATTATTCCCATCTATTTAACACTTGTGAGATTGCATCTGGAGAACTGCTTGATTTTATACTTCCATGTACCAGACAGACATTGGCGTACTGGAGCAAGTCTAGCAAAGGACCCTCAAGACGGTCAGGGGGCTGAGAGAACAGGGTTTGTTTAGGTTTGCAGAGATCTTACTGTTGCCTACTAACCACATAATATGAGGTTATAGAGAACATGGAGTCATACTTGGAGGTGCACAGTGAAAGGATGAGAAAATACGAGCATAAACTGCAACAAGAGAAATGCCAATTAAATGGTTAGGGGGAAATGGTCATAGTGGAGGCAGCCAAATGATGAAAAAGGGGTTCAAAGTGGCAGTGGTGTCTCTGACTTGGAGATGTTCAGAATTTGGCTGGCCAAGGCCCTGAGCAGAGCCAAGTTGGTTCTGCTTTGAGTCAGAGGTTGGACTGGAGAGCTCTAGAGACCCTTCCCAGCATAAGCTATTCCGTGATTTTATCCAAACATAAAAAAAAACCCTGTGTCCATTAGCTTTCTGTCTGGTTTTCCTTGGAGTGGATGGCAGCTGTGATACTGCTGGTGGTGAGTTGCTCTTGTCTCTGAAATCTAAGCCTTCTGTTAAACAGGCTTTCTTTATCCATGTGAATTCAAAATATTGTTTTAGCTGTCTGAATAGCCCGGTAAATTGGTCTTTCTTAAAAATCCTATATAAGCCAAATTCAGATCCGTTTGGTTTTGTTTTTTCTTTTTTCCAAGAAACTAATTCATCAGCTTTAAACAAGGTTATACCATTCAGCTTTCCAACTGTAGGCATTGTAATAGCTTGTCTTGAAGCAATTTTCTGCACTAAGTGCCAATGGAGCTCTAAGAATAATTGCATGTCATGACATTTTTCTGTAAAAATGCACTTGATGTGAATGGCAATTACAGATTTTTATTGTCCCCCAAATTCCAACATATGAAAACTGTAGGTATTGCAGTTAATGGAGACTAGCACTAATAAGAAATAGATCTGGAAAGAGTAATTTTGAATATGAAACAGTATCTTTTTGTGAGTAATGCTGACTAAACGCACAGCTAGCAGATTGATTTAACCTGCTGTCATGTGCATGCAGCAGGTCTTCGTTTTTTCCTGGTCCAATTCCTTAGGTTGTTGATATGTAACATTGAGGCTTCTGGTTAGGGTTGTGCTGGGAAGATTGCTCATCCTTCTGCTTGAGGTCTTGAAAGTGGGGCTTATTTAGGGAGTCCGCTGTCTTACGGATTTTGGTATTGGTGAAAGAAGATACTATGTTAGACTGCATCTGCGTGAGCATCCAGAAGAAGGTTTTTCAGTGAAGGTGCATTATGTAAGTGATTGTCCCCCTGTACTTGGCACTGGTGAGGCCACACCTCGAGTGCTGTGTCCAGTTCTGGACCCCCCACTTCAAGAAAGACCTTGAGGTGCTGGAGCGAGTCCAGAGAAGGGCAACGAAGGTGGTGAAGGGTCTGGAGCACAAGTCTGATGGGGAACAGCTGAGGGAGCTGGGGGTGTTTAGCCTGGAGAAGAGGAGGCTGAGGGGAGACCTGATCACTGTCTACAACGACCTGAAAGGAGGGTGTAGCCAGGTGGGGGCCGGCCTCTTCTCCCAGGCAGCTAGTGACAAGACAAGAGGGCATAGTCTGAAACTGCACCAGGGGAAGCTCAGTCTAGAAATGAGGAGGCCTTTCTTCACAGAAAGGGTCGTTAGGCATTGGAAGGGGCTGCCCGGAGAGGTGGTGGAGTCCCCATCGCTGGTGGTGTTTAAGAAAAAACTGGAGGTGGCACTTAGTGCCATGGTCTAGCTGACATGGTGATGTTAGGGCAAAGGTTGGACTTGATCATCGTAGAGGTCTCTTCCAACCTCATTGGTTCTATGGTTCTGTAAAGCTCTCAGTTTTTGCCTGGGTTACTGTTTGTTTTTGCTGGGTTGCTATAGCAACCTCAGAACATAGCAGCTGAAGAATGTTAGGAGAAACTTGACTCTTGCAGGCAGAGCCATACTGACACCAGGAGCTACAGCACACCTGCAGCTCTGCTGTCCGGTAAATGCAGGAATATCTGAGGTAAGGCAACCCAGTTTTGCAGGAATCTGGATTTGCCCATTGTTACTGGAGGTTTTTTGCCAGTGATCAAGATGATGCGGGTAATGTCTTATTTTTAGTTGATACAAACCAAAAAAAAAAGGTGCTGTTGTTGCTTGGGTTTTGTTGTTATGTGTGTCCTTTCGTGTATGGCAGCAGGATACCTGAGGGACTGGTTAATATCATAGGTTTCATGCGAGGGCAAGAAGAGTTTTCATTTTTTCCCTTCAGGACAAACAAAATTATTTCTGTGTTAGGTGCTTTCCTACCCAAAAAAGTATAGGTGATGGTTTCGTAATTATTACATTTGGGTTTTGTCCTGCCAGTGATATTAGGTGTGAATGACAGCTTTGTTCCCTAACTGTCTGTCTGGATTGCTGGCCAGAAAGCCAGTGGGGACTGCTTGGGGGCTAGTGGGTGGAAATCAGGTGGCCTATTTAGTATGGACATGAAGGTTTGGACAGCTCTTTTAAATACCTGTTCTTGGGCATGCTGTTTTACTACTGTGATGCAGCGTTAACTTTGTAATTTATTTTTTTATTTTTCAATTGATGCTTCTTTTATTTTAAGATCAGAAGATGCTATCTATGTACTCTAGGTCTTAGTTCTCTTTGATTAAAGATGGTCAAATTTTACATAATTTTTTGGCAAATCATATGATGAGTCTAAAATAACGCTTCTGTTAGAGATATGTGTGGTGAGCTATGGGCAGAATAAGTGTTGAACAGCAGAGGCAGTTACTGCCTTGGGTTTCTTGTCCTGCTTTCCTTTATTGTATTAAGTATAGGTATGTATGCTTGCTGTTTGGATGAATTCCCAAGTGAAGCTTTCCTCCTTGGACTGACACCGCTCCTGAGAAGGACTGTGAGAGAAAGAGTACCAAAGGAGAAGTTTTTAAAATGAAAAAAATAAACCTATGATAGCTTGACAGACCACAGATCTGACAAACTTAGTGCTGGTGCTGCACGTTCTGACTTAACATGATATATTTGTAGAAGGTTTTTGATCTACGCAAAACTCTCTATCTCTTCAATTAAATTAGGTCTCCAGCTCTTACATTTTGCTTGGCAAATATATGTTATCATAATAAATTTGGAAATGGCTATAAGAACAAGATGTTTAAGATTCTTAAACATATAGAACACTGTGTAATTGAGAAAATATAATATATCGCTGAATGCTAAATTTTCAGAATTTGTTAAACTTGGGTTAGAAAAAATAAAGGGTAAAAACTTCAGTGAGCTAAAAACATTCTGTTGTTTTGAATTCCTATTTCTTTGTAGGCCATTGGGATTATGTGCTTTTCTTCTAGTGGGATTTGTCAGGGATGATGAAGGATTGTTCTGGTTAGGTGGGTATGTATATTGACAGCAATTAATTCTAACATATAAAAAAAAATATTTTGCAGGATAAAGAGGCATTGCAACAGCAGCAGTACAATAACCTGATTCAGATCTCTGCCCTACAGTCTAAATTGGATGAAGCAAGGCACAGAGTACCAGCAGATGGCAGTTGTGCCCCAGTGCTGAAGGAGCAGTTGCAGGCAGAGCAGGAAGCACTTCAGAGGAAAGAGAGAGAGGTAAGAGTTTTGGCAAAGGTCCTGTAGACTTCCGAGTCGCTCGTGTAATTGCAGAAACATTTTGTGCAAACTTGTAACTGGGAATTTAAGCCATTCAAAAACCCAATGACTACCATTGTAGTAGGTATGCCTTCTTATCCAGTATTCTCTAGGCTTTGGCGTTAACTAATCTTGCTTTGTTCTGTTTTGTCACCCCCGTGTCTGTCCATCTCCCCTGCTGCTGAAAACTGTCCTGTGATGATTCACATAAACTTTGAGACTGATTGATCAATATCTCTTGTAAATTGATTTTCCTTTCCATCCAAAGTTGAAGTGGAGTGGAAGGTGGATGTGATTTTGTTTGAGAGTGATAATTCCTTTATCACTAATCCAGTGATAATAATGGGAAAATTACCCATAATGGTGTCATCTGACCTTCTCTGTTTTGTGAGCCAGAGAATGCTAGCCATGAGTTCTTGTGCCAAGCTAAGCTGAAACACTATGTAATTGGCCACAGCGTTTGGAACTTTTACTGGATTTACATGCAGATGCATACACTCCCCTTCGCTGTATGTTTACGTAATACTACATAATTATTATAGTATCTGTAATATACAAACATACAATCCAGTTTAGGATGTGCAAGGAACAACAATATGGGTCATCCTCCAGTTAATTATGCACCATTTTTTCAAGAGCAGTAAGAAAATAAAAACTGATTTCTTACAGATGGAAGTTCCAAGTCTCTTACGAAGTCTGACTTGAGGAGCCACTAAGCCTTTTTCATTCTCAAAGCCCCTATACCTTGCTACCCATTAAGGCAAGAGATGATAAAACCTTTGGGTGGCAAGATCACAGTGTTTCCAGAAAGCTCTTTGCTCTCAAGCTTTCAAAAGCTACTAGCAGAGGAATGTGTAGTTACTGACTCTTTTACAAGTTGAAGGAGTTCATGCGCAGAACTTTTTTGGTTGCTGTATTATCTGGATTAGCAGTGCAGTGCTAATTTCTGTCTTCTAGGAGGAGGAGAGTGGTGATCATGTTAACTGCTTGTGATTACTTTAGACATCAAATACTTTAGACATCCTATTGTTATGTCAAATTACATCAGTCAAGCCTTGATTGTTCAGACATAGATTAACGTATTTCTTATGGGCAGTTAGATTTTTTTAAAAAGAAAATGGAAAACCACCTTTGCAATACTTTGGTTTCGCAGTTGAGGAGCTGGAACACTAGCTTCTCACTCTTTTTATGGCTCAAGTATTTTATTAATGCAAATTGATTAGAGAGTTTAAGTCATCGAGTGTGCTGAAGTTACTTGTTCTCAGTAAATAAGGCGATGAATGAAGTTTTATCTTTTCTGCTTAAATAAGAGAACTTAATTGAAACAACTGTGCATTTTCTTCTTTTTTTTAGATTGCAAGCTTGTTAGACCAACTAGAACAATATAAAGATAATTTGATCAGTAAAAAAGAGGAGATATTGCAGCTGAATTTGCAGTTAGAGATGCAAAAAAACCTTAGCACTTCCAGCATCAGCCACCTTCAGTTAGAGAATGCACAACTGAAGGTAGGTTTCCTTGGCTTTAGTGTGCACTGGCTAAAACTTCAGAGACCTTCTGTCTTGAATGTTGTGGTTTTCATCTTGTGATGTTACAAACAGATACTTAGTTTGTTTCTCTTGTCAAGGGAATATTGCATTACTGTTACAAGGCTAATGCTGGATATTGTAGAACAAACCCCACCCATATACTCCAGGTTCATGTTTATGGCATTATCTTCTACAGACTTCTGATTTAAATAAAAAGCTTAGCTTTTTTCCTGGCCCTGCCAGATTATGAACTACAGTGTTGTCATTTAGTAAACACTACACAGTTTTGTGTGTATTCCTGACCTCTATAGCCACTGCAAATGTTACAAGTTAGAAAACTGGTTGGTTGTCAGTCTGGCAACTTTTCATCTCTTAGCTTGAAAGTTGAGAAATGTTGTGGCAATCTAATCCAGGGGTACAAACCCAAACAAAGTAGCTGTAGTTGTGTTCTTGAGTTCTTTAACATGATGGCAAGGAGGAGAATGTTTAAATGAAGACCTTAGTTCTGTTCTGCCCTTAGGGAGAAAGTAAGTCCTTTCTAATGAGATTGCTTTTTTTTCTCATCAGGAGGATCTAACAAAACTTCACATGAAGCAAAATCAGAACCTGGATATTGGTGATTCCTCAGCTTTGTCATTCCCACAAGCACTACTCAAAGAAAAGAATCAAGAAATCGATCACTTGAATGAGCAGATGAATAGACTCCAGCATGAGCTGGAGAATAAAGTAAGAGTACTAACTATATGTTCATTGTTTGGTTTTTAGGGGAAGCAAGGTGTACAGGATCTTATTGTAAATTAAATCTATTTGATAATTCTCTTAGGAAAGTAGAGAGTCTTTTGAATTGCTACCAGCTGAAGCGTGCATTCTTCCTGCTGTTAAATATGTGATTTAATGCCTGCATGTTTCAGAGGAAAAATGTAATTTAAACTCTATGTGCAATACTAATTCTGCCTACATACAGTAATATGCAGACCGTATCCTTTTGCTCAGGTTGTGGAAGACCAAAAATCTGAAATTGAAGAACTCGGATCACTTGTTGAACACCTTCGTGGTGACCAAGAAAGGCTGCGTAAGGACAAAGATGAAGAGGTAGAGCAACTCCATGGAGTCATTGAGAAGCTTCAAAAAGAGCTGGCACAACTTGGACCAGTATGTCACGAAGTTAATGATGACCAAGATGATCTCTGTCCACATGCCCTGGGAATGCCAGTGAGAAACCTTCAGAATGAGTTGAAGAAGGGACTGGCAGATTATCTGGGTGATGATATTGGTCGAAACAGAAGAAACCCATTTCTACTCTCCAAAGTGAGAGAACTTCAGGAGGAACTAGACCTTGTCTTGGCTGCTAAGGAAGCTCTGCAGCGGCAACTGGAAGAGAAGGAATCGCAGTTCAAAATAAAAGTGGAAATTCTGGAGAAAAAATGCCAAAAATTACGAGAGTCATCAGAACAGCATGTTGCAGAGCTAACCTTTCTGAGAATACAGTATGGTGCTCTTCAGCAAGAGTGCAGCCTTTTCCAAACACGTTTGTCTTGGACAGAGGCTGAAGCAAGGATGGCTACTTCTCACCTTCGAGAACTTGAAGATACTGTAAGAGAAAGTGAAGCAACTATTCTAGAGAAAGAGATGCAAAAGAAGACACTGGCAGAGTTGCAGTACTTAACAAAAAAGGCAGCAGAGCATCAAACTGAGCTGGAAAAGAGAGATGCAAGTCAGGCTCAAGATGTTAATAGTCTTCAATTAGAAGTTTCTACACTTGATTTCCAGGTGCAAGCACTGGATCAGAAAGAAGTAGCTTATCAGAGAGAAATCAATGAACTGCAAGGTAGCACTCCAAAACTGAAAGATCAAATCAAGGCATATGAGAAAGAGCTTGAAGCCTTACGATTGGAAAGAGGTGGACTTACTTCAGAGTTGGAGTTGTACAAGCCAAAGGAACAACATGATCGTGAAGAGACTAAGCTTCTCAAGCCATTCTGCCAGAGAGAAAGAAAAGGTGTAGCCCTTAAAGGAATGGAGGAACTGGAAGAACTGGAAGCAAATACCGATCAGTCATTTGCAGTAGCGGCTTCCCCTACTGATAACCTGGTATGGGATTTGTTTTTTAGTAGTATTATTTGTTTTTTAAAATAATCCACTTTTATGTGTCATATAAAGCCTTATAGTTTATACTTTTCAGTGCTGTAAGAAAGGGTGAGGATGAATACTTTGGCATAAAAATGGCTGTGGTGAGTCAGTTGAAGGGTCTGTCTGTCTCTGTAGTTTCTGCAGCAGTGGCTAGAGGTAGATGCCTGGAAGGACTAAGAGCAGAGCAAGCATACGTGGAAACCTAATCCAGTCATTTTTCTGAGCTGGATATGGTTTTGGGTATGGATCCTAAGCTACGTGTTGGGTGTTCGTGGCAAGGTGTTGGCAGTGGGGGAGCTGCAAGGGGGCCTCCCTGAGAAAAGGCCGAGGCTGCTCCTTGCTGGGCACATCTGGTTCCACCACAGGACACAGCTGAGCCTGTGAGCCGTGTGCGTGGCACTGCTGTGAAAACATATTTAAGAAAGGGCAAAACATTGCAGAGGCAATGAGGAGTGAAGGGGAGGGGGGAAAGTGTGAGAAACAGCCCATGGAAGAGACCGTGCTAGAACAGATATTCGCACTGTAGGGAGGAGGTAGAGGACTTTAGAATGAAGGAGTAAAATTGAGCTTGGGGAGAAAAGGCAGGGAGCTCTTTCAGTGTTTGTTTCTTGCCGTCCAACTCTATTTTAATGGCAAATTAAATAAATTTTCACCAAGTCAAGTCTGTTTTGCCCATGAGAGTAGTTAGTGGGTGATATTGCTGTCTTTATCTCTGCCCATGAGCCCTTTCCATCTTATTTCCCCCCCCTGATCTGCTGAGGAGGGAAAATAAGAGAGTGGCTGGGTGGGCATCTGGCAGCCAGCCAAGGTCAACCCACCATGAGCTACTAAGACTGTTTGCCATGCTTTATGGCTGTCCTGGAGAACTACTTGAAAATACCTTTGTCGTGTCTCATATTTTAAAAAAAATCTTTATTTACTGTGACTCTTTCTCATATTTACTCTGAATCTTGTCTAAAACCATTTGCTCCAGATAACCTAATGTGAACTTTTATTAAATTACTCAGTTCTGGAAAGCAGTAGGACCCAGATGACCTGGTTTTCAGAGGTCTGTCCTGTACCAACTTACTGTCTTATCATCTCTGTAAGCCAGCCTTAAGTATTAGTAAGAGGGCTTATATGAAAAGAGTTTCTGAGTGGAGAGGAAAAGGAAAAAGTTAGGTGTCAGGCTTATGTGGATTTTGAAGGTTCTGATGGGCAGTATGATTTGGCCATAAAAATCCAAGGTGGTTGACTTATACTGTACTACTTGCCCCTTTGTAGTGGGAAGGGAAGATGGCACCAGGTAGAAATGATAGTTTGTAGGAAGAATTACTGGATTTCCAAGTTAGGCAAAATAACTGGGCTTCAATATTGGTATCACTAATGGTAAAAACCTACTTGCAGAGTTACTATGATGTTACAGAATGTTTCATATTACTTTGCCATTTTGCTTCATAGCCCAGCAATCACAACAGGATGCAGTTCTTTGTTTTAAAATATATTCAGTAATAACAGTGTGTTTTCTGTATGCTTTTGTGTGTTATCTTTAAGCTACACCGATGTATTTAGGATGTATTTTATTTAAATTATACTTGAATGCCATCTCTCCTTATTTAAAGAAATGATAGAATAATTACTATGTAAAATGACTTATGTTTATTTTTTAAGCAGAAAGGAAGAGTGTAGCTATGCAGAACGTGTGATCGTTACTGGTGTTTGTATTTTTGTTTGCTTAGAAGTTCTAGTTTGGATCAGTGCCATGTGCCTAGGTGATACTGTACATTCAGGGTCTGTCTCAGAAATCCCTCAGAAAAAGGGATCGGGTGGGAATAGCATTGAATGACCTATGCAAAATGACATACTTCAGATCATTAAATGTATGTATACAAGGCGGCATCAGAGCTTAGCCACCTGACTTCCAGTCTAGTGCTCTACTGGACCATGTTGGTTATACAGCTAGTGATTGTTAGATCCCTGTTTAAAGAACATAAGTAACTAACATAACCAAATACACTATGTACCAGATTTACTGGTTGTGTTGTTTATCTGTCTCTATAGGTCTCTTAAGTTGTAATAGCCACTTAGTAGTAGCAGTAACTCATGAAGGTCAGTTATCAGCTTCATGGTGGAAACCATATGCAGCTACACTGTCTTTCTCTTGTCTAGACTAAGAATACAACCGCTTGATCTCACCTGAGTAATGATTATTTATTACAAGCTTACATTACCAAAATATGCTGTATGAGTTCCAGCCAACTGCATTATTTATGCTGTTTGTCAGGTAAAAAACATACAGCGTAAAGTGCATGCACAACTTTAAAATCATAGTTACTGTAGATATGATTTGAGAATATATGGAAAATATACAATCTGTATGAATATGGAAACGGCTCACGTAAAAAATATTTTTTCTTTGAACACAATGCAGGGAGAGGTGAAGACTACGAACAATTCACAGAATGAAAAGAATTTAATTGTAAAGATGTCACCTCATAAAGAAGAACTTAAATCTGAATTAGGTTCAGCAAAAAAGGAGTTAGGAGTCAATGAAGAGAGAAGTGGTAAAATTTTGAAGGATATAAAGGTATGCTGGAATTCTGGGGGCAGTTAAATGATTTAAAAATCACTTTTTCAGTAGAAACTTAGATTCTGAAATGTTTAAATTCATGTATATATGTCAGTATATGTATTTCCATATTTAAGTGCTAAAAGTTTTAAAGTAGGCTGAGGAGGGATGATATCAAAGTTGGAGAATAAGTTGAGTCAAAGTAAGTACACTACCGTGTCTTCAAGCATTCATTACGATAGACCTTTTCCTACAGATCTAGTTCATCCATTATAAGGAAAAGTGCAATATTTGGTTCAGAGTATCAATTGTCTGAGCAAGATAGTGACCATGAGCCTGAGAGCTGGAGAAAGAGAAAAGTAACAATATTTGGGTACTTTTGTTGTTCTAGTATGGATTAGCTAACTGCTGTTTTAGAGAACATCTTCAGAGGAAAAGAAATTGCAGAAGACCCACGAGATTAAGCAGCTCTTTACTTAACCCTGAATAGTGAATGAGAGTTTGTTCAAATTGTTAACATTGAAGAGCTTTTGTGTAATAGTGAACATAACACAGACAAATGCAGCATTGTTAGAGGAGCAAAGAAACGCCCTACAGTCCTTCTTGGGTTCAAAAGTGGTAACAATGTGAAAATTAGAGAATGTATTAAAATGAAAGCTGGAGGAGCAGCTAAAAAGGTAAAGTATTTGCAGGTAGCACTAGGCTTAAAACAAGCTAGGACTCATGAGCTAAGATGGTTAACACAAAAGGATTAAGGTGATGGTCTAAAATGAGAGAGGGAACAATTATTCACTGTATATACAGTGTAAGAGATATGGAGGATGAAATGAAATTTGCATGGTGGCAGGTTTAAAATAAACTAAAATATCTTTTCAAGCAGTGCATTATTTAGAATCTTAACCAGAGAATCTAAGAGGTCAAAAGAGTAATTTTATCCTAAAATTACTTAGATGAAGGGATTGAAGGAAAAATCAACCAAGAACTGTCAAACAGAAAGATACTGACTGCGTATGTAGCCTTGGATGTGTGGACGTTTGCTTATAGGGAGCTAGGCAGGCATGCTTGGGGAGGTACCTCTTTGCAAGGACAGGGCAAAGCTCTGCTGTCTGGCAGGGTTCCTTTGCAGAAAGATTGTTCTAGTCCTGTTAAAACTTCCTCAGGATGATGGTGGTAAAACAGAGAGGGAGCCACAAAACCAGGGATTCAAACATTCCTAATTTGAAGAGAGGAGAGAAAAGGGGGGTAAAAAAAAAAAAGGCAGCAAGGAGGGAAGACAGACCCCTCTTAAAGCAGCAGGTGGGCCAACTTGAGAGGGGGCTTTGAGTACTTGGGGCACTGAAGATGAAAAAGTGGAGGAAAAAAGGCAGCCAGACCTGCGTAAGTTGTGGAGGCATTAGAAGAGAAACTGCAGCTTGGCTTGCTCAATATATGTTCTGGAGCCTCCCTACTGCCACAGAAAAGGCATAGCCTTTGCCACGAACACACTATATTAATGACGTCAGTAAGCCTGGAATTACAGCGAGTTGGGCACTAGCCTTAGGGTTCCCTAATCACTTGGTGATGGCAAGTCCTACCACACTGGATCCCTGAGGTTCTAAGGATGAGAGTAAAGGTATTTTCATGATGCGGTTCAGAGATGTTCCATCTGAATGTCAGCCTCCAGGTGGAGTGAGTAACAGGTTTAGATGCTGAAAGACGAGAAGATTTGAGTTCTTGGCATCTGGAGCAAGCAGTGGGACTTGTTGAAGCAGTGGCTTTGCAATAGCAGCCTTTCCATGGTGTCTGTGACACACCTGCTTGTTGAAAAAAGCAATAACTTCAAGAGGCCTTGGGAATAGAAGAAAGCTCTTTTTATATAGAAATGCTGACTAAGTGAGAGCCCTTGTAGCAAGGTAGGCAGGGATGTATCTGCATACTCCATGGCACAGTATTGACATTATTAAGTTTGAAGGTGGAAGTCTAGCCTTGGTTTGGTCAGTGACCATGCTCTTACACTATGGGAAAGATGCTGGAAAGATTCTGTGGCCACTCAGGTACCCAAGCCCTCAGGTACGTGCAAGGATCACAGGAACTGAGGAGGGTGGATGCCTGTTGTGTCCATGCTGGCTGTGTTTCCCTGTTGGCCTCTGTCAGAGATGGTGGTTGAGTAGAAGGACTTTGATCTGACCTAGTGTGTCTGTTTTTACGGAGTCAGAGTTTGAGAAATGATCTGCAGTGTTGCTGATCAGCAGAGACCTAAGTTGGTTGGTTGATGCTTGGAAAAATGAAAAATAAATGGGTAGAGTACCCCTGTGGGAACAAGATGCTAAAAGGTACAAGTATGACCTTACCAAAATTTAGCATATAGCATGTCAGTATGTATGGCTGCTGTGTGTCTTGATGATGGGGCGTGTGAATCCATGTTGCTCTTCCCTCCAGTGACTAGAAGTTACAGTTTCTTCTGCAGGACAGGTGTAGGAACCATCTTCTGAAATGGCAGGCGTAGGAACCGTCTGTAGACTTTTTAACCATTTTTTCCTGGTGCCCTGGGTCAGGAATTAAGCCTTAAGATAGTTCAGTAGATTTGTCCAGTTAGGAAAGCAACAGGTTTTGATTTGTATTTATTTGAAAGTAGGAAGATTATCTACGTAGCTACAAGGAAT